>NC_141534.1:204967500-204985000 GCF_021556685.1 Rattus norvegicus | reverse complement strand
TTCACTGGAGGAAGTGCGAATAGCTTATTCAGGGGCAGATTAATGCAAAAGAGCTGAGGGGGGACATAAATCTACAAGTAGTGACTTGTGCCATCATGTAGGTGTAATGATTACCAAAGTGGAATCAGGGCTCCGAGTATCAGCTTAACACAGAGAAAATTCGCTTGATGGGAGAGTATTAAAGTCGTGCAGTAATATATCCATACACTGTGACTAAATTTTATAGTTCATGAAGCATATTAGTATTACACTATATCCTGGTACATTCAAAAGGTGATTTCCATTTAGATGCTCATTTTTCATGAAGATAAATATGACATGAATCATAATTTCCCTGAAGTAAATATTACAAATAATAAAATACTCAGGCAAGCAAGTTGAGGGATGACAGTAATGTTTTCCATTTGTATGGTAAGTGGCGGACCTTGTGGCCTATCAAGTAACAAATTGAATGTTTAATCTTTCTCCATGCAGATTGAGGATGGCAAAGTAGCGGCGGCCTCACAACAAATTGAGAGTCCTCTGGTGGCTCGTGGAGTATCAGCTATTCTGCCTTTGGAGGCCAATAGAGGGTGTCAGCAGAGCTTTGTCAAAATACATCACAGGCATGAAGTTGTAAAATTGCAATTTACAACAAAAAGACTTTGGGATAACAGGCAAATCTTAGGCATGCTAAATACACGGCAAATATTTAGAGAAGCTTTGTAAGCAATATAAACATTGTTAGGGGAAGTTGCTTAGCATCCGGGGGGCATCCCAGAGGTAAAGAAAGAAATGTATCCTATCACACAGCAAATAGTCGATCCCAAATGATAAAAATATTCTTTATATGGTGGCTGATAGAGTTAAGCTAATTGGGTAGAGGTGGCTTAAAGCCATGCCCCAAAGCGGCTGGTGACTGGTTGGTGAGCATGTCACATTCTTAGCAGGGGTGCTCACAGTGACACCCACCTTTTATTGGTTTGTCCTCAAGGTTTAGGGTCCCTCTGGGACTGGGAGCTCTTAGTGCAGTGAGGTCTGGGGCTGGCAACAGAGCTGGTTTGCCAGCTGGGGTCTGGAGCTGGGGTCAGCTTGTGTTTCATCCAGTGGGTGGGTGATTTTCCTGTTAAGGGCCCTGTTGTATATTAATTTTAAGTTGTAATGCCTGTACCACAAGATGACCCAACTAGCATTTTGATTACGGATTTTATACATTAAAAAAATTTCATTATCTGAGTTCCTGGCGACCTCCCCGATTGGCTGGCTTGTCTGACCTGTAGCTGTGTCTCCATGTCAGGGACTCTGGCTTATGAGAATGTTTCCTGTATTTTTCTTCCCACTATGTGAACCATTAATAGTGCTTTTGACTCTGGGGTAAGTCAAGACTCTTTATAACCAAGATGAGTGAGTGTGTGTGTGTGTGTGTGTGTGTGTGTGTGTGTGTGTGTGTGTTGGGCACAGAGGTGGGGCACCTCAATGGATTTTTCTTGATCTCTGTAGGAGTCATTGAGCTATGTGCAGGGAAGGTGGGTAGGGCTGCCTTCTGCATCCCTGAGTTTTGGGAGAAGTTAAGAAATCCCATCTATTCTACTCTTTCAACAGCACATTCTCTAACTATCAGGGTTGCTTTCTTGAAGTCCTGTTAAGTTATGGGAGGGGATAGCCAGTTATTGAAAAGCGAATAGTTCATACCCATCTTCACTCACTGAAGTGTAATAGGAAGATGTGGATGGGTGCCACTCACTGGGCAGGTACTTCTGGTCACTTAGGTCACTTCCCCATTAGGGTTGGGGAGAGGAGACGGCAAAGGTCTTTGCAGGGAGAAGTAGATAGAGGCCCTGACAGAGCAGCTGTGCTCTGTAGTGAGGGCTGAGAGAGGTGATGAGATAGCCCTGCTCCAGAGGGGAGTCTGCCCCCTCTTACACACGTAGTGCAGGGGCCTGCCCTGGTGTCCATCTACAAAGGTATTCTCCTGCTCCCCAATGCAGAAGCCCTCTAGTGGGCATCAGTGGGACAGCACTTCTGCGTCATCAGCTCCAATCTTGTCCTGTGGACCTCATCTGAGCATGACAGCAGTGAGGTGGGGGAGCTAGCAGGTTTCATTGTGGGTCCCAATCCAGCCTTGTGAAGAGAGGAGATGCCTCTGTGATCAGGGGCCAGGGGTTTGACAGCAAGCAGAGGTGTGCCCTGTCTTTGCAGAAAACCAGACAGGGCCTCTCTGTGGGGGAAGTTGGTGTCCTTCCAGATTCTACCCTCTTGGAAAGCTGCCCTGGGAAGAGCAAACCTCCTCTCCAGGGGCTGCTGGAGGAGGCGGGGCCTTTCCCATCCACCTCTGCTGTCACTCTGTTGGCCTGCACGCTGCCATCTGTACAAAGCCACGATATTCTTTGCTCGCACTGGGGTTTTGATAATTCTCTACCTTTTTTTTTTTTTTGTAATTGCAGAATCATAAAATATTTTAATTTCAAGGTTAGCAATTTTCTCTTGCATACTTAATTTATAATTAGCTGGTTTATAAACCTGTTCTGCGCATATAATTTTACTGTTGCCAAATGTTCTTCATGAATAATTAAGGGAAAATCCCTATTTATCAAATTATTAATATACCTAATAGCCTTGTTTTCATAAACAATGCATCGGAGTTGGATTTAAAGAAAACCTTCTCAGAGGGATCTTGTGTTGGGTTCCCACCGTGGCAGGCAGGCCTGTACTGGGACTCGCACAGAGGGGCACTTGTACTGGGCTGATGTCACGGCCTGGCCTTTTTTCCCCACAAAAGCGCAGGTATCAGTAGCTGGACAAACACAATGGCTATTCAGCAGTGGGCCTGGGCCTCGGTGGCCACAAACAATGTTGTTGTTTGTTCTAGCAACTCAGCAGGAGTACATTCGGAGGGAACCTAACAGATGAAACCATTCTTTCAGGGCTCGGTAACTCCTCCTATTCGTCCCTACTTCTGTACCCACTTTCAAAATGCAGGCGGTAGCTTTTGCCTGTGGCTTGGTTATATGGATATGGAAGAAGTGGTCTTGGCTCCTTAGTCAGTGGACCCTGCTCGTGTACGGTTCAGGCCTTGAACACTCAGGAAGAGCTAAAGCACATGGTTCTGGTGGAAAGGAAGGTGAGGACCATGCGAAAGCATATGGTGTTTGTACTTAGCATTTCTAAGCTCTCAGAGATACTCACTGGGGTACATCACTGATCTTCCTCTCTGCCCCTGAGCTCAGATCAGTTCTGTAGATGGAGAGGTCCCAGCCTACACCTGCCAGTAGTTTGAGTAGTTGAAACAATGAAGTACTCTGGGTGCCGATTCAGAAATCCCTTTAAGCCAAACTTATGAAATGTACCACTAGAGTGTCTACATTATGCGTTGGGCCAGCGCCTCCCTGCCATGTGTCTTGGGGACTGAGTGCCTATCTGGAGCATGGAGTGGGCATGCCGGCAGGCTAGCCTGTTTCCTGTTTGCTTATTACCATTCTCCAGGTTTATAGTCAACACTCTGAAAGGAGATAAGGCCTGGGCTTCTCTCTCCTTAGGGCTGGCGTGTGTGAGCCCACTCGCCATGTGTGACTCCATGTGTATGATTCATTCCGGAGCAGTTTTAGTCCTCATAAAATATTCATTTTGGTTGTGCAGGGCCCTGTAATTGCCATCTCTCACCCTGAATTATTTATACCTTGCACAGACTGACAAAGCTTTGCCATGCGGCCCTGGATGAATCAGAAACACGGGTCTTTGCTGCCAACTGCATTATAGTTTCACAAAATATGGCCCCAACGTCATTCCGGGCTGCCTCATCTCTAAATCCAGCTTTTCTTGATTTGACATTTTCTTTACTCCTCCATTGTCTTAGTCAGGCAGAAAGGCCTCCTCTTAACTCTAAGCAGCAACCTTCTTGCTTGCATTATAGCCGCTGTGCTCCAGAGAACTAATGCGTCTTTATTGCCCTTACTTTTTTATGCTCAGTAACAAGACAGCGCCCAGGCTCGCTTTAGAGCCATATATTATACATTAGCGATAAAATGATGCAAATAGTCCTGAAGACTCTTCAAACAGATAGTGGAGATCAGCCTGGATCAAGCTGCTTGTCAAAGAAACAGAAAATAAAATGTGACGTGGGAAGTTGGACCCAGTGCTATGCTTCCCAGCTGTGGGCTGAGGCAAGCCCAGGACGGAGGTCCCAGATGGGACTGTGACTTGTATGAGCTTCTTTGTCAGCACCCTAAATGCATCTATTCACCGGCCACCTCTTCTCCAGCCTGGCTCACCCTGCCATCTCCACATTGTAGCCACATCTTGCCTGGTGTGCCCCTGTGTTTTTGCAGTCTGCTCTCGGGATTCCTTCTTTGGCAGGGGATAAGACTGTGCATTCTGTCTGTTGTCTGTCTGTCTGTCTGTGCCTGCCTGCCTGCCTGCCTGCCTTTCTGCTTTTCCTGCCACTCACCTGCATGAGAGGAAGTCTTGGGAACAATGTCAGGATGATGCACAAAGATTTAGGGGACCCGTATCAGTGAGGATCTGACACCGCTGGATGTAGTCCATCTCATCCACAACCCCAGGAAACTAGGAAAGGGACCCCATCAGCTCGGGGCATGCTTGGATCTCGTTTCCGAGCAGACAATGACAACCTACAAAGATTCCAGCGAAACATTTCCACATACTGCACAAGTGCTGAAGAGATAATACGTGAGACTCCGACCAGGAACTGCGTGGTAGCGTGGGGAGGCGAGCAGGGTTTATCACGATTTTAACACCTTGGTCCTTCCTGAGCCCCAGAATGGAATTAATTTATGGCTCCTGGCTCATCAACAAAGGGAGGTGAAGAGAGCGGGCTCAGTGCTGTTCCGAGTAATGGATGCCCTGTACACACATCTCTCTTGTATATGTTGACACGCAGGAGTAATGAAGTTAAGGCTTTGCGCACATGTGCCCCTCATTAAGCTGCATTACCTGCATTAAAACTAATAATTGCCACTCAGAGCTGTGCTCCCATTAATCATTTATAATGTTTTAATAAGTTTTTAATCAGGACCTAAAAGGCTAGAGAGCCAGCATAGGCAGGTTCGACACTGACATCTTCCATGCATGCACAGGCTTGATTTAAAATGTGATTTTTTTTTATTAATAATTCAGCCTACAAAGAGGATAGTTCTTAATTAAGCAAGCTGGTATGGATGGAGGGAAATAAATGTGCATCAAGCAGGAAAAGATGAACAAGATCTTTTTTAAGGTTGGGAAAAAATAAAACAAACAACAACAAACCCAAACCCAGCCTCATACCAGCTTCAGAAATAAGCTTACAGGGCAGCAGGAACCAGGACAGACAGACAAGGGTGGCCTTGATTCAAGGTCCTCCTAACACACCCATGGATGGTAGAGCGAGGCCCGAAGCCCCAAGCAGGGCCGTCTAATCTCTGTTCAACCTGTAAAATCTCCCCTGGAGCTGGCAACAAGTCAGGGGGTGTATCTGATGTGAGCCAAGTGATGCTGGCATTTTTCTTAAATAAGGAGCTTCGTGATCAGAGCTGGCAAATAGAGCAGTGTCCAGAGGGAGAGAAGAAGCTGTTTTAATGAGCCCACAGCGCAAGACAAAATACAGACTGATTGACAGGGCTAGTGATCTGCTGGGGAAATAATGTCAATGCGCTTTGCCCATTAGAAATAGAGAAATAGGTAAAGGGGGAATGGGAGATAGGCACTTGAAACAAGAGCCCCTCTGTAAATATACTGCACTTCACGTTTCTTTTGTGTTCTGCAGTTGACTTCTTTTAAACAGATAACCTTATCAAAACTATCACAAAATATCAGGGACTGTTAGAGAAAACACCAACTAGAATGTTGACAGCCAGCCGAGGAGGGCACGGACAAAGCCTGGAAGTCTGGGAACATTCGCTTTTAGAGTGTTGCCTGGGTTGTACTTATCTGAACACATTAAAACCACCCGGAAAAGTTTAATGCAAGTCTTACAGATTCCTCTGCACCGAGCACATGGCTTAGATCTGCCGTGGAAGTGGGTATCGAGCTGGCCGGCAAAACCATTAAATCCCATCAGATCTCTTTGGCATCATTTTAATGAGAATCATCGCAAAGTACAAGATCACAGTATCTGTAAGTGCCTCTTGACAGCTGCGCTTGAAATTGTGATGAACGGAAAAACCATTATAGCAGAAATTTAGCGATAAGACTCTTTGGAGGGATGATGGGGCCTGGTCTGGCTGTAGAGCGCGAAGGGTTAATTTTCTAAACCTAATAATGTTCGATAGTGAGGTATTTGTCAGGAGATAAAGAAGTGATAGAATCTGGGAAGTGGGTCCCTTGGCGATTGTAGTACAAATATTGTTAATGCGGTGTGGTTACTACAGCGAAGGGAAGTAAAATAGCTTGAGTCCACCAGAGACGGGCTCTGCTACACCAGAGCCAGAATCCCCAGACAAAGGCCAGTAATTGTTGAACTGCAAGTCAAGCCATGGATATCCCCAATTCTCTTCCATCTGCATTTACATAGGGGAGCGTGCTTGCTGGAGGAAGGGAGAGCACATCCTGTGGGCTCCAGGTCTTCCCAGGCAGGCAGTCAGGCCACCTTGACCTCTTGCATGGAAACTCAGGGAGGGGGGTCCCCCAACAAAGCATATATGTCAGCACTGTAAAACTCAGTGCTGTCACCCTCTGGCCCCTTCCTGATGACGTCACGGAGGCGCTACACGTCTGTGAGACCCATAACTTGAAATGTACAAGAATTTAATAAGTCTGGTGTTAAGGCAATTTGTCATGGCATATTTGAAGAATAAATCAGACTAATGGAGCAGAATTTTCCTCCCGTATGGCATTAAAGAACATGAGCCCAGTCATCGTTAATGGCAGGAGTGAGAGAAAAAAGGAGGCCTGACATTAAGACCCTCGCATTTTGGAAATCCGATACGTATTGACCTGTGTACTATCTCAGTGCACAGATCTGATGTCAGCAGAATGTAGTCGTGTATAGGAACTGCTCATTACAGGTTTTGTGAGGGAGGCACATTGTCTCTGAAGCGCCTGGACCCGATCGGCTAGAATTGCTCAGTAGTCAATACTCCAGCGACTGATGGCCCGGCGTGCACACACCACAGCTGCGACCACTGCTTTCAGGGACTTGCCAGCAATTAGCAGGAACCTCAAGGATCACTCGGCCACTCTCTTATCAGTCAGGGGAAAGTCTCTTACAGGCTCTATCTTTTCATTTGACTCTTTAACTATTTCATTTCAATAGCAGGTGAGGGTCACAGCCGTCCCTATCTAAGAGCTCTTGGACCGCCCCTCTCCTGCTTGTTCTCCTTTGGGGTGCGAACTTGTGAAGCGAAATTGACTTAAGCACAGCATTGACCATTTGAGAAGTAAACAGCTCAGAAGCACTTGGCACACTCACGAGGTTGCAGGAACAGAGCTTCTCTCTAGCTCAGGAAGCTTTCTTCACCCTCAGAGGAAACTTTGTAAACCTGAAGCAGTTGTTCCTCATCCTCCCCACCCCAGCACCCGGCACCACCGTGTCTGCCGCCTTGAGTTTTCTGGTGGGTTGTCAAGACTGTTTTGTCCTCACTCAGACTATGAATTAAAAGAGTAGTAACTTCAGTTGTGGGGACCTATTTGCAGCTGCTTGGGTGTGTCCCTGCCTGAAGCCCACAGTGTCCTCACATCCTGACTTGTGCAGGACTGCTTTGGGATTTTGGCTGATGGACTGGAGCCCTACCCAGCATCACCTGAGTGCATTGCTCATTAAAGCTCAGGCCTACAGCTCAGAGCGAGCCACTCAGCCCCATCAAAAAGCACCCATATTTTTCTGTCAGGCCTCCAGTTTCCCAGGCTGCACATGTCTGTAGGCTAGGAGAAGGTCATGTCTCTAGAGACAGGCTGGAACCAGGTGCAGAAGGGATCCTGGAGAAGCCAGAACTCTTTCCTTGGCACTCTGCTGCTTAACTTTCCAGAGGCCAGGGCACTTTGGGGACGCTTAGCTCGAGCACGTGTCTTTCATGAGGACATTCAGGGTTAGGGCATCCAGTGTTCTGCAGCTCACTCACATCTTCAAACTCTGGCAAAACTAAACTCTGGAACAGTCCGTTCCTTGAGAACTAAAAGCCAACTAAATGAAAGTCCCTGTCGAGCAGCACTGTATCGCTTCAGAGGACCTTCACCCTTCAAATAAGCTGTAACTACAGGTGCTTGAGGGTGTTTGAAGAGCCTCTGAGGGAGACTTCTTCCAAGTTCCCCTGTCCTCCCCAGTCACAAGGGTACACCCTCAGAGCCTGCCACATTTCTACAGAATGGATCTATTTTTCCTTTGACCAGAGGGAAAGAAATCATTACTGCATGATTAGTGGCTTCGGTTAGGTAAAAACATCAGTGTCAGGGAGGGAGGGAGGTGAGTGGTATTAATTACCTAACCCTTGCTGGCAGGCTGATTTTATCAGTGACTTGGCCACTGGTAGCTCTGCTCTTGATGGACGTGGGTGAGTTCGGAGCCGCCTGGAAACATGAAGGAAGGGCTGGTGTCAGATGAGAGGCATCTCATCAGCTTTTCTCTGACAAACCAAATTCATTCCTTATGTAATTGATAACGGCCTTGGCCAATTATTTCCCACATTACAATACACAGAGGCCCCCTTTACAGGTTTTGCAGGGCTGTAATTAGCTATGCTAATATCCCCTTTATTGGCCCTAATATTGCTCAACACCTTTTGCCATCCCGGAGCCCACTAGAGCCCCATGGCCTGTCAGGACTGCTGATTATTGAGAAGGATAGCTTTAATCAAACATAATTGCAGTTAATTTTTCTCTCCTGCTCTCTGTTGCCAGCGTCTAATGCCACGGACTCCTTGATATTCCATTAAATTACAATTAAACAGCCTCCTTTGTCTCTGATTGTCCTGAACACCACCACAAAGTTCTGTAGCCGTTTAAAGGAGAGCTGTTTGGTCCTAATTGCCTGCTAGCTCACAAAGGGCCAATTTACACAATACCCATGTAGAATTTAAACAGTTCATAATGTAATGGATATTACACAGGAGCCTAACACTACAATTAAAATGATTTTCATCAGATAGAGAAGCTTCGGTTAATCAGCTCCATAAAAGTAAATATAAATGAACTAACTCATAGCTTAAACACACAGAGATGGAGCCGACTTTGAAATTAGTTGCTGTGGTAGGGGCTCTGCTCACCCCTTAGCCTGGGGTCCCCACATTGGGCTCTGGAGGAAATGGTGGGTCCCATTCCTTCTAGCTTTGTTCTTCTGCCACCCAGTATTAATGCTGACACTGGAGTTGTTTGTTGGGTCTCTGACACAACAGCCTCAGAGCAAAACTCTGAGCACTCTTCATTGGGTGCCGTGGGCCACACCCTTCCTTGGCAGGAGGACAAGTACCCTATCAGGAGAGGATTTCCAACTTAAACTATTGGGCTATTGGGCTAGTCCTGCTGTCCTTCCCCGCAAAGGCTTTGCTGTGTTCTCATGGTCCCAGCCCGCCATCATGAGGGTCTTAGGCATTAGAAGAGTGAGCCAGCTCTTCCAAGAATGAATGAGAATAGCATCCTGGCGTCTTCCCTCATCTGTGAACACTGAAGAAAATCTATTTCTACAGTGATGGCATCTTACTTTCTGCCTGAGAACTTTCTGGAATTTTTCATAATGTTTCCAAATGCAATATTCCTGGGGATAGCTTGGCACAGAGCCGTTTGTTTTTAGCCACTGTCTTCCCCTCTGCCTGTAAGAAACAAGTAAATAAAGCCCATATTTCAAGCTTGATTTACCCTGGTACCCATTGTGAAAGATGATGCGTCTTTAGGGAAATAAAGACGGGGTCAGGGAATTAGTGCGCATAACGGTCATTTTGACGTTGGGCCAGCAGATGCCAGGGAAAACACACTGTACACAATTAGGCATAATGTACTAATGACAGGTTAGAATTTTTATCGCCTCTTTGCGATTGAGCAGCAAATCCACGTTTAGCAATAATAAAGAGTTTATTGGCGCTAAAGCCAAAGATTTCCTGACATAGGGAGGATTTTTCCTTTCATAACAGGAGTATTAAATCCTTTGTGTACCAGACTCTGGAACTGAGATATGTAAAGTGGTTGTCAGATTTTTCTTAGGAAACAGCCAATTAAAGGGTAACTGAGTAAAGGATGTGGGAATCGCCATTGGACTTCATGCGTGGGCATTCGGTTTCTGACCCCTTTCCCAAACATGGCGACAGCACACCTCACGGAACACATCCACTCCCACGCAACAGTGCGCAGTGTCAGCAGGCTTGCCTTGGCCGGGCTCCGTTTCCTACCTATGAATCCTTAATTGCATCCTAGAATTAAACAGCAGCAAAACCAGGGTTAAAATAAGCACCTTTTGTGTTTGGAGGTTTCCCTCTGGCCTGGCAAGGAAGAACCGGCTTGTGGTGTACTGGCTTGTGGTACACTTTGTGTCACTGGAGCCTGGGAGCTTGGTAAGGATCCCGTTCTGCATAGGAGTTGTTCCCAGTAGATCTTTCTTCTGTACCCATGGCCACCGCTGTTACACGCTCTGCATAGAAACAGAGCTGTGATTGCCACCAGCAAGAGAGAGAACAAGCATGAACATGTGTGTATGATGTCTGTGCCCACTTCTGCTCCCACCTGCCCCCTGCAGTGCTCAGTGTGTTTGTGGTATCCGGCACCCAGTTTTGCACTTGTGATCTGTAAACTGATGCTACTTAAACTCCAGAATGCCCAAAGATGCTTAGGATATCTTTAAAATCCACTCTGCTGCCTTGGAGGTAAGAGAGCCAAGCCGGCTAAACAGACATTAAGGAATTTAGAGCAACCTCTCCAGGAGAGGGAGAAATCTTTCATTTTACAAAAAAGCCGGGACACCAGCTCCGTGCAGGTACCTTTGCGGATGAGCAGCTTCTCGGCCGGCGCCTGCTCAAAAAGATTAGCCGGGTGGTAATGTGGGGCATAATTGCACCGTGTGGCTGTCCCTGAAGTGAAAACCTAATTGCCTGACAGGACGGTAACTTTGTGGCGCCCTCACCTTGTTAGGCCCTTTCTGATGCAGTTCAAATGCAGTGTGGCCGCAGGTGCGCCTAATTTACCTCGCTGCAGAACGTGTGGAGTTTAATTGCACAGTGGTTGTTAGGAAAAATTGGTGGGTGGAATATCAAGTGACTTGCTGTAGCTGATGGCAGATGGTGTTAAGAGGCATTGTGAGCTAAGTGTATAGGTGAGCTGAGTTAATAAAAGATGTAAATTCTGGTCCGAAGTAGCGAGGACTCGTGGTATGTAAGAAAATTTAATTGAATGGCCACCATTCTTAGCCTCATCAAAGGGATTCTTTCTGCCCTCCTTGGGTCCTCCAGGATGCGTTGGGAAGAGAAATGAGTCTTAGCCTGTGGAGTCTCTTATTTTCTCATATTGTAATTGCTAACGAAGAACTCTGACCATGAAAGACCGAATTCAAGGAAACTTTATGAAATACCATAAATCATCAATCAACTTCTAAACAAGACAGGTGACATTCAGGGACAAAACAGAGTAGGTATTCTTTGCAGCTTTGCCGCACAGGCTCTTAGCCACGGTGGCGATGGGCTAGCAGGGGTCTACCTTCTGCTCACTCTTTGCGAATGGAGATGGAGATGGTGCAGGGATAAGGTCCGTGAGCGGGTGTCTCACAGCCCGGTTGCCCCGTGCTCACCTGTTCATACTAAGATAGCAGCACATCTGTTTGTCACTGTGCAGGGACAGGGAAGACAGGATGATTATATTTTCGTCAAAGCCTTGCAACACACTGCTGGGACTCCTGAATCTTTCTGTTGCATACAATGCCAGGTCTGGTGGGAAGCAAAGCGTGTTTCCAGGCTTGGTCTCTTCCTTCTCACTAGGGCTGGGGCCTGTTGCTCCTGTGCTCAGTTTCAGCAAGAAACAAAACCCACCAGCTAGTCCCTTAAAAACACATAGAGACCATCATAGAAATAAATCATGGTAGTTCCACACTCCATTCCCTTCTGGAAGGTTAGGCCTATTGAAACCATTTTTCTTTTTCTTTTTTTAAATTAAATTTATTCCTTGACTATTTTATACCTGTATATACTTCATACTGATTGCTTTCACACTCCACTGTAACTTTAAAATTTTGTCTTTGATAGTGTATTTGCTTTGCCAAGATAAACTCTGGAAACTGCGATTACCAGAGGTAGCACACTCGATAGAGTTTCGACTTTGATTTTCTTTTTCATAAATTCACTGTAGGATACCTTTATGCTAAAAGTCAATGGTTACTTATTGAGACGTTCAAACTTTACTAGACATTCTGCATCTTTATTGTCTAGTGATCCTGTCTGGGGCAGGTGCCTTTCTAAAAGCTAATAGTTCTGCAAAGATCCTTGCAGGAAGAGGTCCTTTGGAAAGACACAGTTGTTATAAATCTTGGGACTCTGTTGTGTCATACAGCTGTGCTAGTCACCCTTACATCGGAGGCCAGGAGCATCCCTGACCAGCCTGCATCTGCACTCAGCATCCATCCCTGTTACACGACAGCCAGCATAGTTATGGAGTCTACCATTATTCCTTACAAGGGTCGTCGTTGTCGTCGTCGTCGTCGTCGTCGTCGTCGTCGTCGTCGTGTCTTCTGTGGGCTAACCCTAACTATCCATTCTTTGTGTTTTTGCAGATTCTTTCTAAAGTTCTTCCTCAAGTGCAATCAGAACTGCTTGAAGAATGCGGGCAACCCTCGGGACATGCGGAGGTTCCAGGTATGCGTCCCTTCGAGGTGCCAGCCCCACTTGCCTGTCCTGCCAAGTTTTCAGAGTTCTCAATTTTTCAGAAAGCTCTTCAGTTCCCCAAGGCTAGCAACACACTGAACTTGAATTTTTTTGGATAAAAATAGGCAGATAATGGGCTGGAAAGATGGCTCAGTGGTTAAGAATGCTTACTGCTCTTGCGGTGGTCCCGGGCTCAGTTCACAGCACACACATTGAGGCTCACAACCACCTATAACTCTAGTTCCAGGGACGTGACACTTCTTCTGTCCTCTAAGGGCACCTGCACTCATATGGTGCATTTACTATACTCAGGCACATACACGTGCACATAAAATTAAATGAATAATTTAGAAACAGACAGGTGAAATACATTTTAAAATGACCTTGTGTTTTCAGCATGTCAGATATGTGAGTCTGTGCAGGGACAGGGAAGATGAGAGGGTCATATCTCCACAGCCGCCTGACATCAGCCCAGAAAACTTGGCTGGACTGAAGATGCACATTTTAGGGATAAGATGACTGGTTGATTGACTGTCACTGTGTATGAGGGTAGTGAGTGGGAAGAGGACCACAATGCAAACCCTCCAGTGTGATTGGCGTCTAGAGCCTCCTGATAAAGGGTCTGGATCCGCTTAACACAGGCCCCTGCAAATTCCCCTAGACTCCAAGGTCCCAAGGTGTCTGAAAGTCCAGTCACTACTAGTCTGTTCTGGATCTAGGCTAGCACATGCACCTTTGCAATGAGGATTTGGTCTGTAAAGGGAGGGGTGTTTGTTGGCTTCAAGGACCAGCTATGACAGCATCTATATTTTTCTTGTCTCTGTGGATGATCAGAAGGCTCTGTCAGGGTCATGGGCCCTCTCAGTATGAGATAGGCTGTTTTGCTGATTTTCATTGTAAAATCAGAAGAACTAAGTCCAGAATGAAAACGAGTCCTAGATTAGCTATGTTACCGAGGGAGTCCTATCTGAGGTGTCAAGTGTGTTGGTCAAGTAGCTCACAGTGTTGGTAGGGTTCTGTGTGTAATTCAGGCCTTCAGGGGGGTGTGTGACATCCATCTTTCTGCCTTCACGTGTCTTTAGGGAAGCAGGCCCTTAGTTCACCCATACTGGCTTTCATGGCTGATCCTGGCATCTCTTGTAAACTACTGGGCCAGGTTCTTTAAAAAAACAAACGCAACAACACAGGAGATCACAAGGCATGGGCACAATTGGTCCAAGTAGACAGAGGAGGTGACATCAGACTGAGTAGCAGGGTTCCCTTTGTCTCACCAATGATGGAACACAGCATCCATCACTGTGCATTGTGAGACCATAGTGACCCCAGTCACTTTAATCTCCCTGCCTCTCGGAAGGTTTACCTGGACTTCTGGCACATCATGGCGTGCGGGATACTTGCAGTGGTGCCACAGTCCTCGTGTCTTCCTATGGGCACACTGCAGGGTTGTCCCATGCCTGACAATGAGTGCAGTGTGTCTGTCTTTTCTGTTTTCCCCAGGGACTGTTTTCTGTAGAGATGGCAGGGAAGAGACAGTGTCTCTAAACATTTTTTTGCCTTTTCCTATCTTTTTAAAAATATATCCTGGTTAAGTCTGTGCCTCAATACTGGCAGGTCTCTGTACCGTACTCAGGTGATGTGTTCCCAGAAGTTCTCTTAACACTCAGGCCAGGGTATACAGGTGGACCCCGGGGGGATTCTTGGCAAACAAGAACGGCCCCTGGATTCTATAGGCAGAGATGACTGGGCCATAGGTGACTCCACAGTGGTGCCAGGGCACCTAGTGCAATGCCAGATCTTCAGGTCAGAGCATGGTTAACCCTGAAGCTGGAGTGGGTATTACGGCTGTACTGACCACATTTTCCGTTCTGTCAGTCCTATGTTACTGAGACCTTGTTATCAAGGCAGACAGAAGAGGGACAGAATTCAGGGGCAGTGCCACTGGTGGCCGAGGGCATGTATAGTATCATGCTCCTGCACCATGGTCTTACAGGGCTTGAGGTCTTAAAAGGCAGTTCTTTTTCACACATGTCCTTATATAGGCTTGTAGCTTTGAGTTCTCTTTTACACATAACATACTTTTTAATTGTTTACTTGTTGGTATGTGTTTCTTTGAGATAGAGTCTGGTTGTGTAGCCCAGGCTGCCCCTGAACTTACTATTTTCCTGTTTTAGCCTATGTGCTAGGATTATACATGTATACCACTATGCCTGGAAAGACCACTTATTTGTCTTTCATCAGTTAAAAAAAATCAATTTACTTTATTTGTTTTATTAATAGGCTTTTTCTCAGTGCAATTTCAGGTTTATAAAAGGGCCTTGCTGTGGTTTTGAGAGCTCCTGATGCCCTGGCTCTCCTTGCCCTGTCATAAGCATATTTGGTGCAATGTATTCTTATATCTGAAGGCCACCTGCCGATGGTTACTACTCAACTGAGGCTTGTGGTAGCTTTGCTAGCATTGGCCTGTCACCTTCAATTTATCTGGCAGTCTTCACTCTCCCCTCCCCTGACCATTGCTCTCAAGAGGAGCTGGCCCCAGGACCTGGCCAGGTGGGGCTCTAGGGGTGCTCCGGCATCTTTTATGTCAAATCCAGGCTCAAGTTCCACATTAAATATAGGCTTAGATTTTTGGTTTTCCAGGTCCTCTGACCCAGCCTTTTTAGAAACATGGCAGCCAGACTGCCTTTTGCTGTTGCTTGGGTCTGTGAAGTGTGCCATTTCTGAGATGCTTGCTGTGAGTTCACTGGGAAGAAAACAGTTGGTACCAGCGAGGTGGTCTCTCTGTATGGTGGCTTCATTTTCTCCTCTCATGAGGCAGCCAGCAAGCCTGCCCTCTCTCCCTTGGACATGCTCTGAGCCTCCCATGGGCCCTTGTCACCCTTCCTTATGAGCTTGAGAAAGGATCCTTTTCCTGCATTGAAAAACATGCCCCACAATTCAAATTTAGTTTTTTTTTCAGGTACTAAGAATTTCCTTCTCAGATATTAAACGTAATTGTACAGTTGACCCAGGGATCATCTGCTGCTAAAATGGGAATATCGAGAACCCTAATTTTATGAAACTTTTTTTTTGGGGGGGGATAACTGAATCCTCCCTCTTATGTCTTCAAGAGAGGCTAGTCTCAAGTGAACTAATTTAAATTAGATAAACTATCTAATCAATATGTGAGCAGATCAATCAAAACAGAGGTTTTCAAATGAGTGGCTAGAGGGGTATTTCGGAAGCTAATGGCTAGAAGAATATTTCTCTGAATTGAATCCACTTGTTAGCATAATAAGAGATTAAACCCTAATTAGCGGAGCAGAGCCTTTTTTTTTTTGAAAAGAAGCAATCTTGAGTCAAAACAAAACAAAACAAACCACCCCCATTAGCCAAAAAAAAAAAAAAAAAAAAAAAAAAAAAAGAAGCTGTGAATGCACTCCAGTCAGTGGAGAGTTTCCAGAACAAGTGAAGTCTGTGCAGTGCAGCCTCTGAGCTGGCTTCTATCTCGCTCACACGGCTGCAGTGCCCACCCTGGCTTTCCCGTGCCAACTCCATTTTCAAATTCACTTCGTTTTCACAGGTCGTTGTATCGACAACCGTCAACGTGGACGGCCACGTGCTGGCCGTGTCTGACAACATGTTTGTGCACAACAATTCCAAACACGGGAGGCGGGCCCGCCGCCTAGACCCGTCAGAAGGTACGGCCCCTTCTTATCTGGAAAATGGTAGGCACATGCTTCATGTATTTTTTTTTAATTTGCAATGCTTCTTTTTTCCTTTGTACCATCCTTTATGTTAATTCCCGTGGAGTTGCTCTCACCAGGCAGGCTAGACCACCTCAGCCCCATGGGGCAGACCTAGCTCCCCTCAGGTGGAGGGGCCAGGCCTTGCCAGTTTCCTCCTCCTCCCTTACTGTCTGCTTGGTCCTCACACCCACCTCACCTGCCCTGGACTTCATGTTATTGGTTTGTCTCTCAGCTTTCTTTTACTCACAGTTTCCATTGGTTTGGTTTCATTTGGCTCAAACTCCCATCCAGAAACTCACCCCAAACTCTCTGTGCTTGCTTCCGGGGCTGTTTACTTCCTGTCCCATCTAGGCCAGAGGGGGACTGTGTGGATCATTTCCTATCCTTGGTGGGAGTCCCTCATACATACATGTGTGCTTCTGTGCACACTCATGTGAAAGACGGGGGATGGAGAGTGAGAGAAAAAAGTCAAAAGACAAGAGAGCATAAAATGAGTCTTTTAAAAAGCATCTCTGTGTGACCGACTCTTTGTTTTCCTTGTTGAGAGAACTTCAGCGAGACAAGTAGACAGAATTGAGAAACACTCCTGTATAAGCCCCCCAGCAGCGCCTTCTTTCTGCTTGCTCAGAACTCGTCCTGTACGAGAGCCACTTCCTCTGTTAAACATCTTAGCAACCACGAGACCTTGATCAGGATGAGTTACTGAGAAGGCAACCTGAAGGTTTCTATTAAGAGACATGCAAACAAAACAACAGGAAACTAAAATGGGTTTGAGATAGCTCCTTCTTCCTGAGGTGATGAATTCAAGAGCTACACATGAGGGAGACAGATGCAGGGAAACGAAGGGGGTGTGTGCGGGTTATCCGAGTGAAGGATGACGCCGACACAAAGAGTGGAAGACAATTTATGAATCTACTGTGGTCCACAAAAATAAACTAATTTGTTTTTCTACATTAATGACTAAGGTATAGGAACAAAAATATAATAATTAAAGGTCGTCTTGAGCACCAGAGTCATTAGAGTCTGTGACGTATT
>NC_141534.1:204942500-204962500 GCF_021556685.1 Rattus norvegicus | reverse complement strand
TAAGCAGTTCTGCAAAGGCGCTCCTGGACGCTTTGTCTACACTGGTGAGTACGTAGCTCCAGCCTCTGTTGGGCAGTGGTGGGTGCTCCGTCTCAGTGGGAGCCTCCAGGGGTGGGTGTCCAGGGGTCCTGCGGGGGAGGTACAAGTGAGGAGTGAGGGAGGACCCCTGGCACGCTGTTGAGTTTTATCGGGGGCACCTTTCCGTCTGCATCTTAGACAGCTCATGATGGCTGGACAGATGCAGCAGTGTGACCTTGGCGTTTCCCCCCATCCGAAGGCCTCTGCCTCTCACCAACTGAGCAAAGTGGAGCATGGAGAGTGGTTGGTAACTGCAGCAGCTTCCAGCTCCCCAGAGAGTGGCTGCCTCATGCCTGGCTGCCTGCAAGGCCTTGTGCCCACCCACTTGTCAGTCTGCCTCATCACTGCTTTTCAGTTGCCTGAGCTGTGACCAGGAAGGAGAAGTCACAGCCTGTCACTTACCTAGGCTTCCTGTGGAAGCCAGGCCTCTTTGCTATAGGCTGGGATCCTAGGCCCTGCAGGGTTCTGTCGCTTATACGTGGTCAAAGTTCCAGAGGATACAAGTAGCCCAAGCCCAGATGGATAGAATGGGTGGCCTGTGTGGCCCCTGTGCGTGCGACATGAGGGGTGTTTACATCCTGCTTGGCTCACACAAGTGCTTACTTGACATGATTTGTTTGAGGTTGCCATAGGTGCCGCAGACAAATGTCCCCTGAAGTCTACCCCACTTATCTGCGTTTTGACTTGTAATCTCAGTCTGTTCCCAGGCTGTAAGGCACCAGGAATGGTTCTGATGCAGGACAGCACCTGCGGAAGCCCAGGGATCATGGAAGGGATGAATGTTTGTTGATTATTTGTGGATATGCAGGGGCTGGGTGATATCCACATTGTAGGTCTTGGAGCCCTGGGATTGACCTCCTTTACCACCTGAAGGAGCCCTGGGCCTGGGCTGGTATCCCACTAGGTGCCATCCTCTGTCCTATCCAGCAGACAGGTTGCCTGGAGGTTTCTGAGGCCCCTTTCTGCCACATTAAGGTTCATGGAATCACAGAAGTGGCGAGTTCTTTCCTTTTCCAGGAAGGACTAAAGGAGCAGACTGGCTCCGGATAGACTTCCCCACTCCTCGATAGGCCTACGGCCACCCAAGAGCCTTATCTTATAGCAGCAGTTCTCAGTCTAGGGGTTGTGATCCCTTTGACAAACCCTATCTCCAAAAATATTTACAATTATAACAGCAGCAAAGTCGCAGTTATGAAGTAGCTATGGAAAGAATGTCCTCGTTGGGGGTCACCACAGCATGAGGAACTGTATTCAAGAGTCACAGCATTAGGGAGGCTGAGGACCACTCTTCTAGAGTGTCCAGCTCTGGACAACCCAGCACCCTACCTGGTCAATGTGGGGCACCAGGGTCCTAGGAATGAAGGGATACAGGGGTGACAGCATAGCAGAAGGCTGATGTGCCCGTCCACTTTGGGGATCTGGATATTCTTGGCCTCCTGGAAAGTCTAGAGGTTGAAAGAGTTCCTCTAGATTTTGAGGATGTGTCAAAACAAATGACAAAACAGGACATCTTTAAAAAGTGTAACGCTTCCACTCATTTCTGATTTCCTTCTGGGGAGATGTTCTCATGTAACCGTCACTAGCGTTTTCTTGCCTTCAGCACACTGTTCACTGAGCACGCTCAGTTCCTCCCTGTATCACCAAACGGGCTTCACACTGGACAATTTTTGTAAGTGCTCTGTATATAGCTGAGGGAGGCTGGGCTCAGCAGTGATGTTCAGTGCATTAGATGTCTTGAATTCACATTCAGCTTAAGCTACTATTAAATATTAACCCATAGTCAATTCTGGAACACCTACCGATTCCTTCCAATGAGTGCCTTTGCTGTTCAGGGAAGGGTACCCATATTGGGTGTCCAGTTCTTAGGGAGGTAAGAAGTTGGAGTCCTACCTTGGGCAGGTTGGTCACCCCCCAGCACTTTTGCCTTGGGGTCATGTGTATGAATGAGCTGCACCTGCTCCACTCCATGCCCATCCAGCATTCCTCCTCAAGGTAGCTGTCGGTGTGGGCACCATATAGGGCTGAGTTTCTGGCCAACAGGCCCTATGCAAAAATCTATAACATTTAACTAGATGGCCCTATGGCTCAGGGTACAAACTGTTGGGCCGTGTTGACTTGAACTCCTCTGAGTTCAATTTTCTCTCCTTGCTTCCTCATGGGGTTTTGGCAAGGATCAAGGACAACTCAAAGTGTCTGACATACAGAGGCCACTTAGTAAATAGTTTCAGCTGTGGAAAGTTAGTGAGAGTTTGGACTTCTGCTGAGGTCCGTGGGCACCTGTTCACATTTTGAGCTCCTTGAATGTGGAGATGGCGCATACTTGCTCTGTTCTGACAGTGAGCTGAGGGAGCCTTGTCAGTTTTGGGTGTACTGAGTGAGTCCCTATTCTGCTCATGTGGCCTGGCTTGGCTGGTGGCACCCAAGTAAGCCTATGTTCACAGTTGGCAATCCTTGCCTGCTCCTCACCAGCCTGCCTTCCTTGTTCTCCAGTGAGGTTGTTATGAGGTCCTGCTGGTTTATTTAGGGGCTGCTCTAAGCAAGATCTTCCCTGAGATCTGTATTCTTCCCAAGATTTGTATTCTTGGGGTTTTTGTTTGAATGTTGAAGATGGCTGGTTTTTAGAAGTGGCCAACCCCAGTTTTTTTGTTTTGTTTTGTTTTTTAAATTTTTACAAGCAGTTTTATGGCAGAGAGATCCAGGTCTTGATTTTCTTCCTTTGACTGTGTCTGTCCCCAGTGCTGGTTTGAACACTTGTAAACAAATGCAGGTGTGGAGGGTAGGAGGAGTTGCTTGTCATTGGCTGGCAGGGCCCATGTGGTAGCAGTCCCTGTTACCAGTTCTCCTGGGAAGATGGGTAGGGAAGGGCACTCTCTGAAGCTCCTTGCTCTCTGGTGAGGTGGAATGCCCTCCTTGACCAGAGTGTCCATTGCCTCCCAAAGGAAAGCAGTGTCTCCTGGGCTTGTTATAGCCTCACGAGCCTTTCTGGAGACTTACTGTCCATTCTGCATGGTTGCATCTACTTTCAAGCTGACTGGACTTGTTAGGCCCCAAGACTCAGGTCCTCCTGCCCTTAGATTGGAGATTTCTTGTTTCCTCATGTGTGAGCATTTGCTTCAAGGCTATGCAAGCTCAGCCCTTCCAAAATAACTAGTTACCGTGTGTGTGTGTGTGTGTGTGTGTGTGTGTGTGTGTGTGTGTGTGTGTTTATGTGTGTGTACGTGATCATTGTCAGGAATATACATTTCACATGTGTGTAAGGGATATAGGACTCTATATTCTCAGGGAGCTGAGGAAAGGTGGGGTCATAACCTGTCTGGCCTGGAAGCTTCTGTCTGATTTGCATTGCCCTGAAATTGATGGGACAATGAGTTAATCACAGGGACTCCCTCTCCCCAATGAAAACTGAGCCAGCCCCTCTGGATGTCACAACATGGGCGCCATCCCCTGGGCGTCTGGTTCCCATCAGTGTGCCCAGGCCCCGGAGGCTGCTGGGACACCTTCACATTTAACCTTCCCGGCATGAAGCCAGCTGTGGGGCCGCAGGGCCACTGGATAATGAACCTGGTCTTGGAGGAGGGGCTGCCACTAGCCTGCCAGAGGCTGGGAGGGACTTGGCAGAGGTCTAAATGAGCTGTTTACAGTGACCTGAGAAACACCAGATTTTTCAAAACCAGACCCTATTAGTCAACCCAGAGTGGTCGTGCTCAGCCTCTGCCCCTGGAAGGGGCAGGCTGGCCAGGCCCCATCTATCCAGCTCCTTGGCTGCTGTTCATAGTCCCTCTCAAGTCACAATTACCTTGGGAGGCTGTGGCGGTTCAGTTGATTAGCACGGTGAATTAAAAGAATGAGCCACAAATGACATGTCCAGCTCTTCCATAGGAGTTCTCTGTATTCCCAGCGAGCCTCACCCCTGCTGTAAGAAGGTCAGAAATTAGAGAGAGAGAACAATTTTCAAGCGGCTAGCACTTAGGAGCAGAATTAACAATCACTGTGTATGTAATTGCCAGTTAATAGTAAATTGCCTTTAGACTGTAAAATGCAATATAAACTGGTGGGCACCTAAAATTAAATTAATGAGATATTTGCTGCATTTAAAAGTGAATAGTTCAAATTAATAACCGAGTGCAGTGCTTGTTTTAATATTTGTCTAATAGCATACCATTGACTTGTTTAATAATAATTAAACAGTCCTGGAGTTGCCTACCTGAGGAACTCACCAGATAGGCAACATCAAGCAGCTTTTGCTCTCATATTTTTACTGCTACAAACACATCACATTGTTAAGAGTAATAAAAAGAAATTATTTTTTAATTAGAATAGTAACATTATGGCGTTACCTGATTAAGTTGGGTTGGAATTTGTATGCTTCTAATTGAGAGTATATCCTCATGAAAACTCCTTTTGCAGACATGTTTTCAAGCATGAAGTATATGGAGGGAAGGGAGGGAGGGAGAGGGGGAGAGAGAGAGAGAGAGAGAGAGAGAGAGAGAGAGAGAGAGAGAGAGAGAGAGAGTGTGTTAGTTTAAAATGGACATTTGGCAAAATGTTTAAATGTTTCCTGATTAACAAAGGAACAGAGGCTGCTGGTGTGGCTTGGGTTTAAGCCTAGTTCGGGAGACACCAGGAATGGGACTTGGGTTTTTTTTCTGCTGACCTTCTGCCCTGAAGTTTGATTGACCCACCCTCGTTTTAGAGAATTCTTTTTTTGCTCAATTAAAGAAATTATCACAAATTACTGGGAGTCAACATGTCGCCAGTAACAGACTGAGCCCAGTCTCTCAACAAGATCCTGGCAGTCAGCATAGACACATCTAAAGTGGACACACGGCAGATATCTGGAAGGGCCCCAGGTCTGTGATGCGTTCATTGGATGGGAATATTTTCATACAGACGTGTGCATTTGATGTCAGACTTGGGAGGCCATCCCTCAGTCAGTAATGGCAAGCAGTTTGTGTTCTCTCTGATACAGTGTTTAGGTTTGCTTGTGTCTTAAAACTGACTCCATATTGAGGGGTGCCCGCTCCACCTGCACCTGTCAGGAGATGGTTTCCGTCCTGATGAGTCTCCTGGCTGGCTTCTACCTCCCATGTCTTTCATTCTTACCTGGGAAAGCCCTTGTGTTTCTGGCGCATGGAAATGTTGCTTGTGAATATTTAGACATGGTTCTGTCCACATCGTGGATTCCAAGCACCCTTCACCACAGCTGGACAGCTCTACTTTTCTCTCTCCCAGGCCAGTGGTTCTCCCAACAAACCACATTGTCTGCAGAACAAATGATTCTAAATTGCTGCCCATGAGTCATGCCATTTGCATTCTGCTAAACCGAATGTTAAACACAAACTGCCCAATTATTTCAGCCCTAAGCTCCAAGCCACTGCTGTGCACAATCCAGGAACACATCCTATGCTACTGGCTCGAGAATGTGGGGCTTTTGACCCAAGGTCATCAGAGATTCCACCTCCCCTGCCAAGACAACGAGACACCCTACTTCCCTTCCCAGTCTCCAGTGCGTGTGGCTGTGGTCATACCTGTCACCCATGATGGTGGTCCCTGTTAGGTGTCTCAGGACGTCTGTGTCCTCATCACACCCAGCCACACCCTAGTAATGGATAGCCCTGCACACATTGGCTCTTATGTCAAGCCGATTATCCTGAAGGTTAGCATGGGGCTGCACTGTCAGCTCAGGCCATCTCTAGGTTCCCAAATTTGAGACTTTATCCAGCTATTCTATGACTCAAATAGCACTGCCTTCCTCCCAACTTCACCCCACTCTTGCTTTTCGCCACATGTCCAAACATGGCTAGCTGAGGGTGGTAATTTTTGTGTTGTTTTCACAAGGAGTAGGTGCTAAGCTTCCAGGCCCAGCACCTTCCCCTGGGAGTGGGGACTGGAGGTTGTGGGTGGGTCCCTATGAGCCTCAGGCAAGGAGGTAGCATTCACCTGGTGTCCTCCCTTGGGTGGCATCTGAGCCGCAATCAGGGAAACTGCTGCGTGCCAAGAGGGTGCTGGGGTACGGCTGGAGAACGTATCCTTTAAAGAGGGTTGCATGAAGGCTCACTGTCCCTGTGGTCTCCTCTTTCCTGTCTCAAAGGAGAGCAGGAGAATGAGGCACAGCACAAGTAGACAATTTGTCCTAATCAGTGACACCCATTTACCAGAATTGCTTAAAATGAACTATACCTCATACAGAAATCGCACATTTAGAGAGTTCCATTCATCATGTGAAAATTGAGGGCCAGTAAACTTTTCTGCCCCTCCAGTGGGATCATAGGCATGCATCAAAATGTTAAAAATGATTGGTGAGACGGGGCTGTCACCCATTTATCAAGGAAAAGAACATTATTTGCTAATTTCCCAACCAGGCTGGTGACAGGGTGCTTCGTCTTTAGACCCACGGTGACCAGCGTGGCCTTTTTGTTATTAGTACAAGTCAAGTGCTTTTGGGCTGTTGCTAAGAAGACACATTTGTCTGTCATCACAGAGGCTTTGGTTGCCTTCCAACTGGCTGTGACCAGGTCTGCTCCATGTGCCCGATTGGCTGTGTATGTTGGGGCTGCGTGAGCCCAAGAGGGGAGACGGACTGATAAATCACAAAGTTTCCATACCAAGGTGAAGGTATTGACTTCGCAGTCCACCTGACAAGACGTGGCCGTGAGGAGACGGCCATTTGTCTTACCCAAAGGACAAAAGGGTCGTTGGCTTCACTTAGGATAGGCAGGTTGTGGATGGTGGAGACAGGCCTGACCCTCTTTCTTTGACACAGGCAGGGTCCCTGTTTCCTATCCTCCCCACCTCCACCCCCTGGCAGCACTAGAGGAGTTTTATTTCCAGTTCTGACTGGGAAAGACACTGGGGGGAGTGGGGTGTGGGGGACAAACATGAACTGATAGCCATTTTAAAAGCACAACACAATGAAGGTGACCGAACAAAGAATAAGCAGGACAAAAAAAATAAGGTTTAAGGTAAGATGGCAGGCAGGTCACTCCAGGGAACCCTCTGGGGGGTTGATCATGAGAACCAATGCAGCTGCAGAGCCAACATCTTGGTGGAGAACTTTAAAAGGAAGTGGTAATTCCAACACCAAAGGGGAGGTGAGATAAACTGCCCATTGTCCCTCTTATGGTGACAAGGGACATGGGGTCTCGTAGCCTAGTGCTTGGGTTTCCTCGCACAGAGTCTATTTGCACATGTGTGATGGGCATGAAGAGGATATGGTGGAGGAGTGTTTTATTCTGGAATGTTCTGTGCAGGCTGGCTCCTGGGACAGCTGGACCAGGGTCCCTATGTGTCTCCGCAGAAAGCTTTTATTTCTAGAAGGTCTTAAGTCTTGTCCATGTCCAGCAGAGTTAGAACAAGACTTGGGATGCAGAAACAACCAATAAATGATACATTCAAAGAACTGTTGCTTGACTTCTGGGCCTTTTAAATTTGTTGTAGAAAATTATCAGGATCTCACTTCCTCCCTTTGGGTGATTTTTAATTCAACAACAAAATGGAAGTCTGCGATGCAGATTGCTGACCCCGGATAACTGCTAAGGTTCCCACAGCCCCAATGAGCAGATGGGATTTGCCCTTTTGGGTTTGCAGGCATGGGCTGATGGAGTGGTGCATATTTGTTGAAGGTGCAGATGGGATCATGTGACAATTTAAATCACAAATTCCATAGGGACCAGGAGCTACCACAGATCTTGGTGTACATTAGGCTCAGAGGAGTTTTTATTTGTTTGTTTGTTTTGAAGACATAACATTATCATGAGTTTTTTTCTCTCTCTTTCTTTTTTTGACTCTAGTTAAAATTCTCCCCTGAAGCATCACTTCTCAGTCTTCCACATGTGGAAACCCTACTGCTAGGCAAGGGAGGCCTAGGATCTCTGAGACTTTCTATTTCTAGGTCCAGATCTGCCCCTCGAGGCATCCCGTGGGCACGCAGCGGTTGGAAAGCTGTGAGTTGGGTTTGGGGGTTCAGCTAGAGTTCTGCTCCATCTGTCCACCTCCTCCCCTTTATCTCCCTTGGTCTCCATGGGGATGAGGAAGTGCTGCTGGCCTGTGCTCCTTGGTCCTGGCCAAGATCTCAGTCCACGTCAGTGTAGCTGCCCCCATGTGTGCATAATAGCCGTCCATCACCTACCCGTCAGTGGTTTTTCTTTGATGATAGTACTCCCAACACAAAATCCCTCACGGAAGCTTAGGTCTGTCAGCACTCAGGGGCACACACATCAAGGGTCCAGACTCCTGTTGTGTGTTCATGGCTATGGCAGGTGGCTGCTGTGTGTGCCCTTGTCACCCAGCTGGGGTATATCCTAAGCTGAAGATTTTAGAATGTCCTAATGTGCTTCCTGTGGGTAGAAACAGCAGTCACTACCCCAGTGAAGGTAGTTTGCTATTTGTGAGCGAGACAGCCTGTAGCTACTAGAGGCCACAGGCTCACCAGTGTCCCTGCCTTCAGGGCACTCTACCGATAGTGCTGACATTCTGCCTTGAATAAGGCCCCAAGTTCTATTTGATCTTTGTCATGGCATCATAATAGAAACTGGGTCCTGTATTTACCCATGGATGATACACCATCTCTTTCATTGCTCCTCAGCCAGGAGCTTGGGAAAGCCAGATGATTGGATGCCCAAGGGGAACGTGGTGTCTCAGTTTTAGATATGGTGTGGTGGTGCAGCACAGGTCACTGTGGTTTGGAATCTGCCTTCTTGGGGGTCAGTGTTTATCTCATGCATGTCTAGGCTGAGTCCTCAGTAGGGTATTGTGGGTGACCCTTGGGAAGGAAAATCAGCAACTGTTGAGGTGCTCAAGGCCCCTGTGTGAGGGAAACACATCTTGCTGGTGCAGCAGTGGGTTCTTGCCAAGGGCAGCTACTCTTGTCTTCATTCTGGAAGCTCCCCTGGGATCTCCATGGCCTGTGACACACATGGAGCACAAACGTTACCATAACTGCATTGACTCAGTCCTGTGGGACAGAAACGGTGTGGAGAGACGTTAAAACCAGCCTCAATGCCAACAGTATTCTCACATACTGGATTCAGGGAATAGCAGTGGCTCCTCGAGAACATGCAGGGGGCAGAGCTGTGGGATTTTCTCTAGAAATGGCCCTAGTGCTCAGCCAGGGTGTGGAAGATTTCCACTAAAAATGTAGCCTGCTCTTGGGTGTCCAGGGAGCAAGTGTGGGGCGGGGCATGAGAAGCTATAAAGGTCACAGGTGAGGCCCAGCCTCCTCAGGTTACCAGACAACTTGTGATCTCCAACATGCATGAGAGCAGAGCTTGACCCTTCCTCCCCATCCCTCTCCCTTTCCTAATTCTTTGACAATTTCATCTTATATATTTTAGGTCATTCACTCCCTATTTTCTTTTTCTACCCACCCCCCCTACTGAAAGCAATTTTCTTCCCAACTAGATCCCGTCCCATTTTCATGGCTTTTTTTTTTTTAATTCATCTGACGATGTAGCTCAGGTTGGCTTTAGGTGCCTAATTCTCCCGCCTCTGTCTCCTGAGAGCCAGGGTCACCGCCATGCAGCAGCGAATCTGGCCAGCGGGCTTCTCTCTGTGGCACATGTAGAGTGCAACTCCCTATGCACAAGGCCTGAGCTATGAGGATTCCGGCACTTATGCTAATCCTGGCACATCTTTAAAGGCTTTGCCTCCAAATATCTCTTTCCTTCTGTATTCAACCTGAAAGACCTGGAGTTAGATGCCAGTGGAAGGCAGGAAGGTAAACCATGCTGGGAAATCCTATGTGGGGGTTCCCCCAGTGCACAGCTGGGTTCTGCCTTCCTCAATTGGCATGGGTCCCTGCTCTTGCTGGAGCACCTGTGCTACCTGCCAGACACTATGCAGAAGAGCATTTTCCTCAGCGCAGGCGCACCCAGATTAAAGCCTTTACTGCTGTTCTCCCACCTACAGCTAGCATGCACATCAATGG
This sequence comes from Rattus norvegicus, assembly GCF_021556685.1. Classification (NCBI taxonomy): domain Eukaryota; kingdom Metazoa; phylum Chordata; class Mammalia; order Rodentia; family Muridae; genus Rattus; species Rattus norvegicus. Next base: position 204,952,497 of record NC_141534.1, on the reverse strand, counting down.
GGTCTATTATGACATTTCCACACACTCACAACATGCAGTGTGTTGTCTTTCCTCCTCATCACCACCTCCTGCTCCTCCCCTCTTCCCTTCGGATCTTTATGTCCCCTCTACTTAAAAAGCATCTAAATCTTGCCTATGAGGAAAAACATTGGAAATTCACCTGAGTCTGGCTTATTTCACTTAACATGGTGATCTCCAGTTCCGCCCATTTTCCTGAAAATCTATGATTTCTGTTTTGTTGTTTTTTTCATGGCTAAGACTCCATAGTGTGCATGAGCTTCTTCCTTACCTTTACTGCTGATGGAGTCTAGACTGGCTTTACATCTTCACCCTTGTGAGCAGTGCCACAGTCAACATAGGGTGTAAATACTAGGAGCCTCACATCTGCCTTGTGTGCAGCTGATCTACAAAGATGGCCAACAGAAGCTGAGAGACTAAAGGGTTTTTATATGCACAGTGGTGTACAACCCTATCTCCATGATTTTCATCCTGAACTGTGGTCCACATTCACATTTCTCCTTCCCATTCCTGGCTTTGGCTGCTACGGGTCTAACCCTCACTCCTGTAGATTTGTCTATTCTGGTTCTTTGTCAAGAGTAGATCATCCAGCACACACCCTTTGGAGCATCTTCTTTCACATAGCGTATGATATTCTTGGGTTCCACTGGGGCATGTGTCTGGAGATATGTCTTTACATGCCTGAATAGTATTCCATTGATAGATGTACCACATGGTTGCTTTTATGTGTGTAGAGGTTCATGGACATGTAGATATTAAGGACAAATCCACGAAGATGTAAGACAGTGTGCTCATTTTGTTCCTCAAAATTAGAGATACTTGATAGCTTCATCATGTGGTCTGGGTGTCTTCCAGAAGCCCGGCCACTGGGCCTCAGCACCTTTAAGCACCAGCTATATGCACTGTTCTAAATGAGTCTGGCATGTGCTGTAGGGTCACCTTGAGTAACCCTCTTAATATTTTCTAGGAAATAGAGGTTTCAGAAGGCCATGGGAGCAGGGACCCTCAGCCCTCAAGAGGGGCCCTTTGTCTTAGGTCACAGCTTGAGTGTCTGTAGCCTGGGAGAGCTGGCTTCCCAAGCTTCCTCTGCAACTCTATTCCGCACAGAGATTTTCCTGCTGGCTTTAAATGTGTGCATCTGTTGCTGTCCACAGAGTGTTTCTCTTGGCTTTTATGACCTCCTTTTACCTCCCATGAAATCTCTGAGAGGATGAGGACACAGGGAACTTGCTTTCCTGAAGCACAGAGTGATGTATGGGAGCTTGTGGTGATTGTCTGATATTGAGAGTGGTTTTACTCACTGCTGCCCCTTTTGGAACATACTTCTCTACCTAGAGAGCTGGTTAAAATTACAGCTTTGGGGATGGGGAGGGGGTTGTCACACACACCAGGGATTGGCAGACCTTAGATGTTTGTCTGGGGTGTGTCTGTGCTGGACCACCCTGAGATGGAGAGGTGTGGTGATGAGAGTGCAGTCTCCGGGGCCTGGGTTTTCTTGAGCTGCAGGGCTGGGCTTGGTTGGTGTAGTTCCCCCATGCTCATGCAAGCCACAATCCAGTGCATTCTTTGAGGTGTGTAAACAAAAGTGTTTGAATGCAGTCCAATAGTTGTCAGCAAGGGTATTATTTTGGTAACAAGGAAGATGGGCTGCCCCCTTTTCTGCATTTGGTGTCACATCACAATGCTGCCATCCGCTGCCAGGCAGTGGTGAATGGAAGTGGGTCCCTGTGCAGTAGGCCGGGTTGGGCTGCCTGTATGAATACCAGAACAGGATTCCCCGAGTGTACAGGGAGGCTCCAAATTGCAATTGGAAGTCACTGTGGTGCTCTTATTCCAAGAAGACGTGTTGATGGAACATGGTAGGTTCTGGAGGAACTGATGGGAAATTGAGGCCAACCCTAAGTGGGCCTGGCATTGGGAATGTGTCCCCCTACAGTGACCCAGAGCAGACACCAAACAAACCCCAAGCTACTCATAGGAGACACCAAATTTGGGGTTGACCTCCAAGTGCAGAAGTGTGACCTATGAATTCACTGTTTGTCCCTTAGCCAGGCCAGCACCCCAGTGAGCGGTGTGGGGACCGCGTGGCCTTTGTGTTTCCCATGCACACCACAATGCCTAGCTCACCCTGCCGAGTTCTGTGATTGAAATTCATTGCCAAATTTATTGAGAAATTAATGAGAAAAGCTGCGAAGTATTGACTTTGAGAGGAAAACACAACTCATCTTGAATGAGGAGGAAAATGCAGCAATAATTTAGCCACTATTGATTTGGCCCTGTCCATGTATTGATCTTCATTTTACAATATTAATTTGCACCTGCAATCGGCTGCAAAGGGAACCGATTTCATTTTGTGGCCGCGTTAGTGTGCAAAGCATTAGGTGCTCTTAAACAGGGAGATCCACACGCTGGGTTGGGAAGGTGATCCCCCCCCCTCGTTTCTGCTTGTTACTGAAATAGACTAAAAATTAAAATTTTTTGTCCAACAAAATATGAAAGCAAAAGCCCGTGTAAACTGTGGCACTCCTCCCGCTGCCCGGCTGCTTCTCATCTACACTAAGAGCCGTCAGCTGCCTGCGACTCCAGCCACCCCTCATCATCATGCCCGGATCAGTTCAAAGTTCATGAAATTTCTATGAGCATTGATCTTGCCCCATTGATTTTTTTTTTTTTTGCAGCAGATCTTTGAAATTTTAATTTCCCGAGCATCTGAATTTCTTATAGATGAAATGCGCTTGCAGGAGACAGTTGATGATAAAGTGGAGAACTTAGCATCATTTTAAAGCCTAAAAAAGGGGGGAGAGAAAAACCCAGGCATTTGGGGACTTTGTGTAGTGTTTTGAGGTGGAATGATGAAAGTGCTCTAGCTGGAGCAGAGGGGACACGAAGGGTGGGGGTGGGGGTGGGGCTAAGTATCAGTTTTGACTTCCGAAGCCACACATTTTTTAGTGTAACTTTTTATACAGTCATTTTTGAAAGAAAAGCTATCTGGAGAAACAGCAGGCCAGAGAAGCATTCTTCACAAGCAATCGTTTGCTCACAGCAGTCTTTATCACCTGGTCAAGCTCACCTAGTTACTTATCAGTGGGACATTTAATAACCTCAAGGTGATATAATTGCTATTGGCATTTTTCCCCCTTGGATTCGGCTGGTTAATGTGTAAACTACTTGTCAGCAAATAGCACTTTGTCACGAAAATCACCAACACCCTCTAGAGGAATGTCTTTGTATTGAGCAATTTAATTTTACTTTATTTAATTTTTACACATTACAACCTGTGTTCATTCAGGCACACTGACGGCTTGTAGTCTGTTGGGGCAGGGCCTGGGCATCCCTGTTAGTAAAATATACTATATCTTATTTAACAAACCCATCGCCTTAATTGAAGCGCGCTCTTGTCCCTCGGAAAAGGAACTACAGATGTTCTTATTATGTAGTTATGTTGCTAATGTGAAAAACGGCCTCATTATGAGGATCTGTTTGTAGCAAGAAAATTACTGCATTATGACAAATGCATGATTGGGAAGTTACAGGAAGCCGATCATTATTGAAATGAAACTGGAGCTCACTTAATAGCTGCAGCCAGCAGCTGGAATGGAGCAAATGACTGTCTTCCTGTTGTTCCTGTTGGAGTCGGGCTTTGGGCAGGAGACTCTGCTGCACTGTAACCTGCTTGCTGGCTTGGGCTGCCGGGGTGGAAAGATGGTGCTAGAAGCAGCTGTTTTCTACCTGGGAGTCTCCCCCTCGTGTGTTTAATGTCACCGTTTTTAAAGATACAGCTGGGCTACAAGAGCAATTACTCCAGCAGTCCTTAAAGGCGGGCCACTGCTCTCTGGCTGGCAGCTGGATCCAGGTCTCCCTGGAATGGCAGGAAGGTGTTCAGGAGGTGGTTTGTCACAATTCAGCTTTGTCACTGTGGCCCTTCCTTCATGCAATGGTCCCTTCCATTTCTACCGCCTGGATTGGGGGTTGTGGGGAGCTGCCCACAGCAAGTTTTGGCTCTTGACTGCTGCCCTTGAGGATTGGTTTCACACCACTGGGAGCAGGCACAGCTGAGCCCTGGAAGAATAGTAGCTGCTTAGTAAATTTCTGGTGAGTGAGTTGGCCTTCCAAAAATTCAGGGGGCTTAGTTTCACTCCTAGGAGTTCTTCCTCTGCAGGAAAGCATCCTAGCCCTAAACATCGTCTTTTTGATCTGCAATGTTTTCTACATGTCATCTGTGGTCAGGAGCATGTCCTCTTATTCACATAAGTGAATGGGGTTTACACACCAATGGATTAGCCATTGAAGTCTGACGAAAGCCATTTACATTTTGGGAGGTTGGAGACAAACACAGAACCCTGAGCAGGGCTGGCTGACAAAGACAGTTCAGCCATCAAAATGTAAACTCCAATGACTGATGTCACAAGAAAGAAAAACCCCGCACGGTCGCCCATTGGTACATTTCTAATTGCAGCAGGCCAGTTGGAGGTACTCTGGCCCCAGCTGCAGCTCAAAGCCTGATGCCATTTTCGGCTGCCACATTAGCTCTGGCAATCCCAACTTGAACCGACATCACAGACCGTTAAAATTTTATCAATTGCGCTATGATTAATCCCCCAGTACATGGGCATGACTTAAATATTTAGAACGCTTCTTCTGTTATGACTTCAATGCATGTAAAGTAACGAGATTAACTCCAGTACACTGGGATATATTTAAATATGCGCCCTTCTCAAGCTGCAGGCTCTCCGGCGTGCGCAATCACGTCTATGTGGTCATGTCAGGCTCTATTTGTAGGGCCCACGCTGGAGACTGGCCTGCATATGATAGCCGGATATCTGGCCTTTCACAGGCTGCCTGATTGCTTGGCTCATTTGGCATGGGATGTGATTCCCGGCCATTCTAGCTTCTGATTCATTCAGGTTTTATTGCTGTGTAATTTTCTTATTCTAAAATAAAAGCTCTCCAACAAAAATTACTATGCATTAGGCCACAGTAGCCTACTCAAATGGATATTAATACAGTTTATCTCCAAAAGGACGAATAATGTATTTGAAACAGATAAAAGGCCCTCCACTAAATGAGGAATGTTAATATCTTATGGCACAGTTAATAAAGAGATATTTCACAGGGGAGATTTGTTTTATGACTTTTGATACAACAGCCTTGTAATCTGACATATCTTAAACGATATAATTTCACACATACATTCATCTACAGGCAGCAGGCCATCTTAGCGAAATTTGAATTCAGGACAAATAATGGGTGCTAATTACTTCCGGAGGGGGGATTTATTAGAAAACCCACCCTCCCTTTCACGGATTGACAGAAATCCATGCAGAAAGGTGCTAGCTTACAGATACATTTTTGATAAACGTTATTGTTTTTTCCCCTTCAGCAGAAAATAACATTTGTTTTGTTGTGTTTAAGGCAGAGTTTAAATTAATTTAACCCAGTGACACATGTTCAGAGACTAAGCATGCTGCTAAATAATTCCTTGGAATAAATTGCTTGGGAACCAAATGCATTAATTTATGGCTTTGCTGATGCTGACAGATGTGAGGGGCGGACCGACAAATATTAACATAAAACAAATTTGCTTTATTCTTCTTCATATTTCTTCTTCATCCCCGACTTGAGCTCACCCAGGGCTCCTTCTCTAATTATCCACGAGGTCAGTAAGCAAAATTGGGAAGAAGCTGGGAGATCAATACAAATTATCCCTGAGCAAACCAGTGCTGACAGTTTGAATTGCAGCATATGTTTACCCAAAATCAGGCAATTTATCTTAATATCAGCAAAGTAATGCAGTGCAGGTGAAAGGTCAGGCAATCTCTCCCCCTCATAATTACCCAGTTCTAAAACAGGAAAGTGGTATTGATTGGCCTGGCTTGGGGCTCTGTGACTGGACGTGCCAGTGCCTTGCCCTGGCTCGGCTGGGCTCTAGGCTGTAAACTCGACATGCCGAGGGGTTATTAGATGTGTGGGGAGGTCTCGTGCTTTCTCCTCAAGTTGCAGAATTGGCCAGTGAGGATTGAACCAGTCTTCACCAGCCATGGGTAGGGATGGGCTCCTTGAGGATCCAAGGGCTGCTGGCCATGGCAGGCCTTCAGTGGGACCAGAGAATGCTCCAGGGGACCCAGATGTACATGGGAAGACCCATCATCGAAGCAGAAACTGCCAGGACTGTAAAGGCCTGCTGAGGCCCCTGCTACTAAAGAGGAGGCAGGTTCCAACACTTTTGCTACATAAATACATTTGAGATTCTGGAGCCTGACCCCTGGGGGAGGGACATCTTCTGGCTGGAACAGCAGCGCTATGTCCCTTGCTGTGTGGCTCATCCAGCCAGTCTGGTAGGGACTGGCCCTGGCATACCTTTGTGCCCTGCCTGAACTCCCCTGATTAATTTGGTGGCATATTCACCACGGTGCTAATGCCTGTTGGCTGGACTCAAGAGATGAAAGGTGCCCTCATATTTATACCATTTGTGTGACACTTTGGGTCACAGAAGAGTATCATTTCAACCGAGACACTGAGAATGCTCTCCCGGAGTGAGTGTATGCTTATCACAGTCATAAAGCCTCTGAGAGCTTGCATTAAAGTGCCTATCACCTGTCAGGGGCATTTGCATGAAATCAATAACGGCTGCCCATCTATCTTTTCTGATCACCTTTCATCAGGCCGATTCATTAAGTCAAACAGTCGTGGTGATTAGCTGGCAGAGAGGAGAAACCTGACATGTTAGGAATGCACACTGGGCCACCTTCCCCCCTCACCACCCCGATCAAGAAACATAATACTTCATCTTACCCTTTTTGGACCAAGTCGTTGGCTGGGACTGGAGCCCATCCTCCCTGATGTCCACACTGCATTTTTTGCCTGACACCCTTGCCCGTGCCGAGGCAGAGACATGACAAATTGTCCCCCCAGTCAATGCTGACAGCTTCTGATGATTAATGGTCTGATTATGAAGTGGTTTTACACATATAGAATTTACATCACAGAGAGTTAGAAATTTTGCCATGTCACATACACCAAGGCATTTTGAAGGGTTTTACTATTTGCAAAGAAAAAAGAGGGCAAAATCCCAGCAAAAGCCGTGTCATGTAAAATCAATACATTGGATCAATGCTTTATTAACAAGAAAATGTCTTACTTCACATTCCTGTGCGGACCTTTGTCTCCGGGATGTATGATGGAATGTCAAATCATATTGTGGTCCTCAACTTTCGGGCGCATTATTGAGTGTACGTGTAAGGCGTCCTGGGTTGCTTACAAGACGCACCGACAGCTCAGCACTCAAGGATAATGGTGACCAATTATTGTGGAGAGCACTTTCCAAGGCAGCCCCAAGCTTCCTCTTAGGAAGCTCTGGCCTTTTGTGTTCTCCCGCACTCTGCAGACCTGGGTGGCGTTAATCATCAAATTACTAATGAGTGATGGCCCAAATTGCGGGCGGGGTAATGAATAGATGGCGGCAGGTCTTATTAGTCTCCGAAAACCTCCTGATTTATGTCGCGCCATGCACCGTGGAGTTACTCCACAGAAAACGATATCTACATCAAGAAATAATGTACTCTAATAAGTATTTTCATCTTAACTCGTGTCCCCGGGCCTCCGGGCTCAGTTTTTGTTGGAGTCAGGCAGAGCCGTAATAAAGCCCGATGGCTCCTTATAAAGCTTGTTAAACACAGTGTGTGCAGTCGAATGGAGTCCCGGCTGTGATTCATGCACTGTACAGGGCGCATGTGCCTCTGATTTATGGCCACGCACAGTTCATAGTCAAAATTACAATTTGAGGGATAAAAAGATTAATTACTATTTGTGGCCGGCAATTTCGTGGGGCTGGTGGATTGCAGCTGTGGAATGATAGTGCTCTATATCAGTTTGTAGTCAGCCATTCACAGATTATTAAAGCTTTGCAAGAGTAAGTGTTCCTCCTGCCTGGTCTGTGCTCAGGCAATATGCTAGACAAAAAAGGACCACAGGGATAAATCTGAGGCTAGCAATAGCCGGACATATGTCATAATTGCCAGTTTCCCATAAATCCCTGGCTGGTGAGGAACGCACCGTGTGATGCAGGCGCCACATCATGGCTGTGGTGATGGCTATATATGGCCTCAAGACCTGTCACTGCGGGACTGCACCGCCATTTTTACAATATACCGAGCCACCCTTTGACTTTCTTCCAGTCTAATTATAGATTAGAAATAATCATTGCTTTTATGTGCAGAAGAAGTGGGGAATGGGGAGTCTATTCCTTAAGGCAGGGCAAACATGCAGGGGTGCTTTCGTGGGAGCGCAGTGGGGAAGAACTGTGCATCTGTGTGTAAGCATGCGATAAATGCACCGTGGGTGATGTAACGCCAGTGACTGACTTGCTCTGTGTTTGTGTGTCCCTGTTGCAGCCCTTAATGAGCCAACCATAGATTACGGCTTCCAGAGGTTGCAGAAAGTGATACCCAGACATCCAGGTGACCCCGAAAGGTTACCCAAGGTTAGTACAAGAGCACATGATGCCCCTCACAGGTTGGGGTCATCTGCTTCTGGTTCAGGGGTGATGGATACTCCGGGAAGACAAATGCCAGACAGCCCAAACCCTGTACCCATATCAAGGCCAACAGGTATGGGGAGCTTCCTAGCCCACAGTGGCACATGGACGGACTCTCACTGTATGTTGTTTCTTTGGAGGGCCAACTCTTTAAAGGGAGAAAAAAAAATAGCTTTTCTGATAACCAATATTTTGGATTCTGCAAGGGGGACATAAACTTCCGCGTAATGAAATAGTTCAATTAAACATTTTCCACTCCAGTAGCCCGCACTGATTTCCATCTAGGCAGCTCCAGTCTGATCTGTGATTACTTGACTCTTGTTTTCCTTTCATTTTCTAAAGCTCGATTCAGTTTAATCTTTTGTTTACAAAGCTTTTGTTATAAGTCCCCGACTTAGCAGGCTAACAAATGAAGTCCACACATTAATATCTAGGGGGCTTTTCATTTAAATCCAACAAAGACAGACGCTGCCCCGTTGTTTATGCACAACCCACATATCACAGAAATTCCATTTTGATGTATAACATTAAAGATAAGTCAAGCTTACAATTTCCCCTCTCCTTTGATATAATTTTTGTCCTCTCTCTCTCTTTCTTTTTAGAAGCCCTCTCTGATTTCCAAGGCAGAATTGAAAATGCAAAATGAAGTCATAATATTATAACTGATTATTTTACAATCCATTCCTCTGTGTACCCAAGTCTTGACCACCTCTGAGTTTTATTAACACAATAAAACCTTTTAGACATTACCTTTTTAATACTCAGCGTGAACATAAGCAGTATCATTAGGCTCCTCTTTAATTTGTGAACATGCTAGTACGGGGTTGTCAGACGCTTACAGACCCTCAGAGCCCGGGAAGACATTTTTCAGACACAGAGCAGTTAATGAAGGGGTTTTGTTCTGGGGGTGAGCCTGGAAGCAGCAGTTTGTCCTGAGAAGAACTGAGGTTTGCTTCTGCAGCACCCTTACCCACAGGGCTTTGCTGCCGGCTTCAACCCAGGCTTGATTGTTATGGCTGGGGCCCTGGGCTTCCCACCCACCCACCTAAAGTCCATTGCCGTAGGCAGGCCCTTGTCAACACAGTCCTTAGGCCGAGCGACTGCAGAAGAGGTCCTGGCAACTCTCCTGGCATCCAGGATTGCTGTCCTTTACCCCTCAGCCCAGGTCTTTGAAGGTCCTCATATTACTGTGCCTATTGGGGTTCCTGGTTGGGGAGCATCTGGTTTCCTCCAAGCAACCCTATCACACTTCCAAGGGGGCGGGAAGGACTCTTACCAGCACACCTCAGAGGCCAGAACACCTGCCAGCTCTCCAGGGCAAAGACTTGTGCCTCCCTGGAAACTGAAGACTTTCTTGGGTATAGGTTGTTTTTCTCCCGCCGCCCCCACGCCCCCACGGGCATCCAGACAGGATGACAGATCAGTTAGTACACAGCCTACTGTCCC
>NC_141534.1:204792500-204937500 GCF_021556685.1 Rattus norvegicus | reverse complement strand
AGGAAGCTATGGCGCCCACCCCACTCCTGCTCACAGAGACAGCATCTGTGAAAGTGAGGACATCCCCACCCCCAAAAAGTCTTTCCAGGGAAGTTAGGGCCACAAACAAGCTCTCTTTGTCAGCCATGGCATTTGAAGGTCTGTTGAGGCTGAAAGTTCAGAGAGAGTGGGGTAGTAGGTCAGGAATCCAAGCTGTTGATAATTGCTTCTAAAGCAGTGTGTAGCAGCGGCTGAAGGTTAGATCGAAGCATGCTTTGGCTGGCCGTCGAAGCCAGCAGACATGGAACAGGCCTCACCAGCGGCAGGGTGGCGTGTTAAGATTATCCAAGCTGGCTAGAATCACCAGGGCGAGAGGAAGCATAAAGTCAATTAAAAATGTTGAATATTTGATATAGATTCTCGGGGAAACCCCCCCCAAGTGTCTGTCACTGATAATAATGTTATTTTTGGCCGGGGGGGGATTTTAACAGTCGGCTACAGTCGCAATACAAGCAGCGTGTCCCCGCGAGGCTACGTCCCCAGCAGTACTCCCCAGCAGTCCAATTACAACACAGTCAGCACTAGCATGAATGGATATGGAAGTGGCGCCATGGCCAATCTAGGGGTCCCTGGCTCGCCTGGATTTCTTAATGGCTCCTCCGCTAACTCTCCCTACGGCAGTAAGTGTCTGTTTTTGTCACACGTCATCACGCAGATTCATATTCACTACAAAGTCGAGTGTGTGTATTGCTTGGATGTTCTGTGATGTGAGCTACTGGATAAAAGGAAGGGTGGCCCCAGAGGCTGGGCGTCCAAATGACAACTACAAATTGACCTAATTCAGCCCTCCCCCACAACGCCATCTCATTGGCCACCAAAATAAGATCTGAACCACACGGGGCTGCTCAATTGGAAGAGAGAGCCCGGCCCCCAAAGCGTTTGCCTGTTATCCAGAGTGGCCGAGCCGAAGCATGTCGTGTCTTGTTTTGTGGCCCCTCCCCGTGCGAGGCGAGGCCCTCAGAGCTCTCGCTGTGGTGCTGCACCACGGCCCGCGCGCGCGTGCTGACCATGTTTGCTTTGTTGCAGTAGTGCCGTCCAGCCCCACCATGGCAGCCTCTTCGGTCACCCTCCCTTCAAACTGTAGCAGCACACACGGCATTTTCTCATTCTCACCTGCCAATGTCATCTCCGCAGTGAAACAGAAGAGCGCTTTCGCGCCCGTGGTCCGGCCCCAAGCCTCGCCTCCTCCTTCCTGCACCAGCGCCAATGGGAACGGACTTCAAGGTGAGGGCGGCGTGGGTGGGTGCTCAGGCCCAATGGCCCCTTCGGAAACCCCTTGCACGCCTGTGGCATTGCATGTGCTTCACTGGTCTGCATCTTCCTTCCTGCCCCACAGCCTGGTCCTCGAGCCGAGCATAGATGATTCTGCCTCTAGGTTTTGTCCAGCCCACTCTTCCTATGCACTGACCTTGACTCAGCCCTTCCATGCCCGAAGGGGTGGAGCCTCACTTGAGGGGAAAGGAGAGGATGAGCAGAGCAGAGCCCCACTTAGCAGAGCACCCAGGCCTGGCCCTTCTCCACGCAGGGTATGGCCCTGTCCTTAGTGTTAAGCTTTCAGCGTCCTTATTAAAGGGACAGCAGAAACCGGCTAAGAAATGGGTGGCAGGTCACTGTGCCGTCTGGGGGTGCCCATCCCAGACTGTGTCTGCCCCACTTTGCCGTGAGGCAGAGCCATTATTTACAGCTTCAGGACAGGAACTCTACATGGCTTTGCTTCTTCTTGGAAGGGGCTGACCCAGGGCAGGGTGTGTACCATTGCTGGGTGGCAAGGCTGTCTGTGGTTGGGAGTATGTTCTCTCTTGGTTCTGAGGGAGAAGGGTTGGCCCAGGGGCATGAGAGCTACCACGTGGACACAGCTGTGCACAGCTGGGGCCATATGGAGCAGGCACCAAGTACCCTTCCCAGCACTGAGGGCAGCTCACGCAGTATGTGACCTGCAGTGAGTGTGGTGGTGAAGCCATGTGGGTGCCCCTAGGCCTTTGGGCTCACATGACTACCTGTGGTGCACGGGGCTACACTTACTGAAGTAAGTGTCCATCACCCGACCTCTTTCAGACACCACCTTGGGTATGTGCTCCACCGGGTGAAAGTCAAACCCATTCTCCTTTAAACACATGAACCCATTCAACCAGTATTTACTGAGTGCCTACTATGTGCCAGGCTCTCTGCTGGGTGCCGAGGACGCAACCGTGGAGAAGACAAACTGGCCCTTTTGTGAAGTCGGTGGTATATTCCACTTTGATGAACTAATGCTCAAAAAAGGAACTGGAAAGGTATCAATGATTTGAACTCATTGTCTTCACAACACCTGTCAGTTCTGACGGGAAGCCCAGGCCCCATTTGCCGCCAGCCGGCCTCAGAGCTGACCTTGGGCATCAGGCCAGCGCTGCTTAGCAGGCAGGCACTGAGGGGAGGTAGGTGTCTGTGGACATGCCCCAGCATCGAGGCCGACTAGGTGGTACCGCACAAGCAGTGTGTACACAGGGGCCTGCCAAACCATAAAGTTGTAACGGTGAGTCGGAGATAAATTAATATCGTTGAAATTAATGGACTGAGAAATTGAAGCTCACATCACTACATGAACAAATGTATTAATATGTTATACATAAATTAATGAGAACAGTCATTCTGACAAAAATTAAACAACACCAGAGTTAAAAGATTTTAAATTACATTCGGACCAGGAGTTCACTCCAGAGCTGGCTGCACTTGGCGCGTCAGTGCCAAGCTTCTCTTGTTCTGTGGAGAGAAAGCAGCACCCTGAGGTGGTGCTGTCTCCATCACTCCGTGGCCTTGAGATTCCAGAGCTACTGGGCCCTGTGTGGCTTTGATCTGAGAGCCTGACTCACCCTTACGCTATAGAGCCGCTGGTAGGAGGTCAGAGCCTGGGCCCAAAGGCAGAGGGGGAAACTGAGGCAAGTCTCCATTTCATTTAGGAAAAGCAAGCCTTCAAGCCACGGCCAGGCTGGTTCCTGTCTTTCCAGAGAGTAGGCTTCCCTTTGCTTTGAACAAAATGTGGAGACATTTACGTGAAGCAGAAGCCCGTGTTCCCTCCTGCAGAGAAGGCCTTTACAGAGGGCTGCAGCGCCAGACAGGCCTGCGGGAATCATGCCACCACTGTGCCCTCACCCTAAGAAGTAGACTTACCAACACACCACTGCCACCAGCACAGCTGACTATAGCAGGGAGTTGAGTGAGTCTGGCCTCCCTGTGAATCCCAGCACAGGAGGAGTGAGCTGGGTCCACTTGAGGGTGCGCGTGGGGTGGTCCATTAACTTTGGTCTCTTCTCTTTTGCAGCTATGTCTGGGCTGGTAGTCCCGCCCATGTGAGGGACTCTGTTTACCTTCACAGCACCCAGCATCCAAGGACGGACTTCAGGGGACACGTGTAGTGTGCTAAGACGTGCTGATGGAAATGCTATCTCCAAAACTAAAAATCAGCAACGGTTGAATGCTACAAAAGACATTTAAAGATTTTATTTAAACTGTTAAGAATCAACACGCGAACAAGCCTACTCCTTCATGAACAATTCCATTTTATTGACTGAACTTTTCTCACATCTTCACATTTCTCAGTCCTGAAGATTAAGGAAAACAAAGCGATGCCTATTTTGTATAAAGTTTCTGATTCCGTCTTGGCTGTCTAGTGCGTGCTATCTGTGTGGGGAGAAGCTTCGTGAATATGCACCGTTTTGATGCCCATGCAACACTGAGGAAGAAAGCCTCGAAACATTTTTCTGTACTCATATTTAGATTCACAATGGTTGTGTATCTCTATAATGTGAAATATTTTTTTGTGGTGAAAAAAAGGGGGCCAAGGAGGTATGAGCCATTAACTGGAACAGAGGAGGATTATGACTAGGTGAATTTGGGGTGGCAGGGAGGGAGGGAGGGTTTATCATTGCTTAACTTCATCTTAATGAAATGAAACTTTGTAACTTATTGTAGTTAGAAATTGTAACTTTGATATCGAATCTCTTGCCTTCAACAAGCACACTGACAGAGAAAAAGATTATGCTACTGTCTGTTGGTTCCAATATTCTCCCACCTAGAGCTTCCTGTTAAAGCAAGTGCGGTCAGCAACATTTTTTCAACTTTCACGCACTGTAAACCTATTGCATTCTTAGGCTACTGTGAGGTCTATGTTTCTTGTACCTGAAATTGTCCTTTTGACTTCTAGACCCTTCTTCCCCGATGTGTTTTGTATGTGGTTATAAAATTGTAGACTTTTGTGATTTTGCCAAAGTTGTAGCTAAATATTTATACACTTGTCTTGAATTTTTTTCAGATCCACTTAAAATATTTAGAAAAATGAGTTTTATTCCTTATGTGTCTTATAGGGGATAAAATGCTCTCTCACGTGACGCTTCCTTTCCCATGAACACTTGCAGTTGCTAAGGGACTTTATTTTGTAACATATCAATTATAAATATTGTATTTATCTTTGAAATTTTGTACATTGCTTTCCCTGCCTTCTTTTTTTCACGTCTGTATTGGTGTTTGATCTGCCCAGTGTTGAAGCATAGGGAACGAGCAGACACCAAGAGCTTGTCTCTTTAATCCGTTTTGTTGAAGTGAACCAATGTCCTTACATTTCATTTGTACCTAAACCATTTGCTATCGTTTAGACTTTCCATCCCCCACCCCTTTTTTTATGTTGAGGAAAAGTCAAATTCATTGTTTATTTTTATATTATTTTTAAGTTATCTGAACAAATACTTTTGAAAAGAAAAGTTTGTTGTATAGTCAAAAGAAAACGGTGTCAGCCGGCCGTGACAAATTCTAGTAGGTTCTGTGCATGTGGAGCGGCCGTGAAGGGGCCACACCGTCCAGGCTGTGTTCTTATTTTATTTTTAATTTTTAATTTTTTTCGTAGAATGTAAAAAAAAAGTCATTTTAGCTGCCACCTATGACTTTGCCACATAGCTGAACTGTGTTTACTGGAAAAATTCAGAGGCCTAAAGTTTAAAATAAAATTTACTTCCGACGTTTTAATTACAAATGTTTGCCACATTAACTTCTCTGATGCCTTAAAAGTGGACTTCTTTGAAGAACTTCTGTGCTATTTTATCACAGGCTCACACCACAATTGTTAATATCTGGAGATGGGTGATGAACACACACACACACACACACACACACACACAGGCCAAAAGCACAAACCTCCAGTCTGCCAGTCACTTCTTCCTGGGTCTGCCTGCTGCTTTCTGCTCTCTTTAGCTCACCTTGGAGTTAGAGAGGCATTGGGGGACACTGCTGGTTAGTTCATTTTTATTTTAAACAGGACCTTTTTGTGGTCAGATCCAACAGCACTGTCTGTACATTTTTAACTGGAAAGACCTCCTTCAGACACTCCGCCTCTTAGTGCCAAACCCACCGTGAGACCAAGAAACAGGACTCTTTTTTTTCCCTTCACACTCATTGCTCTCACAGACAGCGCAGGCCTTGCAAACAGCAGCAGAAGTCACATTTAAAACAAAAAGGAGGGGACTTACAAAACTTAGACAAACACCTTCACGAAGGAATGACATAGAGCTTAGCAAGTGTTCATTCGAGGGACTCAATACGAGTAACAGAACGTCCCCAAGGGTCAGTGGGCCACACTCTGGCTTTGTGGCTGCTGACAGGGCTTAGCTACATGAACAGCCTGAGAAGTCACTTTGGAACTAAATTGCCTCGATTTATTTTGTGTAAGGAAGGGTTTGACCTAAAAAGAGCTCATGTGCACATTAGTCCGCATCCTCATGTCCGCACCCGGTTTGTGTTTTAGATCAACTAGTCAACGCCCTCATTGCTTCATTGTGTCAAAAACCGAGAGCTTCACTAAATGGTAGATTTTGCTGTCAGAGACCCTACAATAAGATTGTTTTATCTGTACATTTTTTCAGATATTTAACTGTATAAAATGTTCATTTTACACAATATTTAATTAAAGTATTTCTTGTCTGTGAATTTCACTTTTGGTAATTTTTATCTGTTTTGACTATTAAAATGACTGACAAATGAATTGGGGGTTTCATTTCCACATCCTGGGCTCTAGAGCTGGGGCTCATCAAAATCTAAATGGTTTCAGAGAACCTTCCAGAATTCTCAACCCTTAGTAAGCATCGTTCCTGAGGTGGCTGTGATGCCACAGGTGCCATCAGAAGACTTGCTGCCCACACATTTGGGTCTGAATTGTTTGTCACAAGCACCGGAGTCACAGCAGCACGGGGGTGCCCTGTACACGATCCTGAGGTCGGGAGGTTATAAGCTTCTGAATTGGAAGGCTGGATACTACTTGCTCTGGCTCCCCAACACTCACTCATCCCCATTCTCTGCAACCTCATGTACTTTTTGGCAAGAACCAGATTGGGGGAGTCTGGGTAGACACAAAGGGACATGGGTTGACAGAAAGGATGCCAGTACTGCTATGTGTCACTGGCACAAAGGGGTCTTACACTGGCCTCAGGTGGCATAGGTGGAGGTCAAGTCTGGGACTCCAGCGAGGTCAGCCATGAGCACAAGTTCTAATTTCCTCAGTCCTTGCCTATCTTCCCTCTCAGCATTTTCTCCTCAATGGCAGGCAGGCTTTGCATGTTTTGGCTTGCAGTTCTGTCACACGTTCAGTAAGTGTGATCTAAATTAGTACTCACAAATGTCATCTTAATTACTTGTTCTGCTGAGCAAAACAGGAAACAATTATTCAAAACAGAAAGAAACTTGTGAATACCTTTCCCTCCCGTCAGGGCTGAGCCTTTGTTGGCTGGCCTTAAAGAGACAGTAAAGAAAAAGGTTCCGATGGCACAAAGCCCACTTTAGTCAGTCCCAAGTCACCAGGGCCGAGGAATGTGTTGCCCAAAGCCTCCCTCATCCTTCAGAGTCCAGGAACCCTGCTCAGGTCTTTGGAGCTAGTGTGATAGGGTCTGCTGACCTGAACAGAAAGAAGTTCAGAAGCTCGTGTTTCAAACCAGAAGTAAGAACGGATTCTCTCGAAAACACATGCGGAGTATTGTCAGGTCTCTCTAAGGTCTTTCAGGCTTTTAAAGATTATTCAAAGCACTTGAAATGGGCTTCAATCTAATGCCTCATTTCATTGCATTAAACAGCCTAGTTAATAAAGAATCAATATATTCAAAGGGCAAGGTTATCTTTTGTCTATAAGGGGTGGTGTCGCGCTGAACCTTTTATAGTTCAAATGCTGAAAAAGACCTCATGAAATCCATACTCATCAAGTGGGTCAACGAGAGCAATCAAGAGGCCCCTGAAAGGAAAGAAAGGCCGCTCTGCTTTAAAACAACTCCGGGCCTTATCTCCCCTGTTCGGAGCACCCAAAGAAGTCCTCAGAAAATGTCAATTTCTCATCAAGACAAGAGGCCACGATGATCATTTTCTCAGAGAATACATACAATTAGGAGAATTCAGGGAGGCGCGGCGTTGATTCCTAGCTTATTCTGGCCCCACGAGCTTGGGGCGCCCTCTCCGCAGATAAAAGGGGCTGTTGATAACTGAAGTGTCAATACGCCGAAGAGCGAGTTTTGAATGTGAGTCCTTGTGCTTTGAGCCCGCCTGGGCCGATCCCAGGCCCTGATAACAGCACAGCTGCCAGCAGACACCAAGGGCTGGCCCTCACAATTAATGCCATGAATAAATCACACAAAAGAGTTGAGATGCTTTATGCTGGGTGAGACAATCCCCTGTTTTACCCTTCAAGGATTCTTTTTATGTTGGAATAAGGTTGCTTTTAATGAAATTTAAACTCATCAGAGGAAATCAAAAACCTCCAATCAGATTACAAATTGATTTTTTTTGGTCATTTGTCATGTCCTAGCATAGAGCCGCAGGTTTCACAGGGAGCCAGTCGCTGATGTGGGTTGGCAGTAAGGGTGGAACAGCTCCCAATCTTGGTGGCTTATACCCTATCCATGCCCTGGGGACAAATGGGTGGAGCTCATTAGTGGAACAGAAGGGGACTGTCAATCCCACAGACATGGTTCTGCTACTCCCCATAAACCAAACTCAAAGCCAAACATGGGACCAAGTACTTCTAAACCCTTCCATCTCTAAATAACCTTGGGGCAGGAGAGGACATTCTTAGCAGGATTCAGTGGTCCCTACGTCTGGTTTGACCTTAAAGTTCCATGGACAGCCTACCTTTTCAAACCACTGGTTTGTGGGTCAGTGGCTGGCAGAAGAGCTTGTGGATCACTCAGTGCTTCTAGAGTACTCCGTATAAGCCCTGGGCTCTGTGTCTGGTGTG
This sequence comes from Rattus norvegicus, assembly GCF_021556685.1. NCBI lineage: Eukaryota > Metazoa > Chordata > Mammalia > Rodentia > Muridae > Rattus > Rattus norvegicus. Next base: position 204,929,222 of record NC_141534.1, on the reverse strand, counting down.
TGAAGCTCTAGGTTAGGTTCCCAGCACCACAAAATAATAAAGCAAGGTTGGGTGACTTAGCAGGGAGCAAGGCTATATGACAAATGCTCTTTGGCCTCCAAATCCTGTGCCTTTTCCACTATGCTGGGTTTCCTACATCCTTAAGAATTAAACAGTGAAAGAATTGGAATGGAAAGGAGAAGGGAATCCTGCCAAGGTTTCTAAGGGATTTCTAAGGACCACAACCAATTCATCCATCATGGTAGTCTCTATGGCATCCAGACATCTGATCAAACTGTAAGAGGAAACTAACTGTTCTGCCCAGCACACACTAGAAGGCTTAAGAAGGTTACTACAGGGCACAACCAATGTTACACATCCTTACTCGCCATGGCTGGAGGCTCTTCTTCCCTGGAGCCTTGCTAGCACCTGCAGTGTATGGGGCTTAGGGGGAAGAGAATTGGCTACATGATGTAGGTACGGAAGGGTGATACCGTCCAGGTCCACTGACACTGCACCAGAGGGATTGGATGGCCAAAGTTAACCTGGAAGCATAACCAGAAAGGAGTCAGTACAAATTGACTTCTGTTAGTGTTGCAGGGTGATGGAATGAAAAGGGGAGAGGGGCGCCATTGTGGTTGGTTGTAGAGTTAGAGTAAGTTCCAACAGAGCCAACAGTGTTGAAAGCATACAGAATAAAGGATATTAGGGACCTCGGTTTTGCTCTGAGCACTCTCTCCCACAAGGCTGAACTGATGGAGGGTCTTGAAGCATGCGTCATGACTGTAGCTTAATCACGTATCACTAGGTAAGACCCAGACAAGGCTGAGCTTGAAACATGGGTCTCCTCCTGGGAAGAGCAAATTCTTTTCTGACACATGGCCACTGGCAGAGCACAGGACCTGAGTGGAGGTGCAGCTTCCAGTAGAGACAGAAAAGACATAAACCAAAGGTCTTATCTTTAATCCACAGTGAGCATTTGTGAGTCAGTGGGACTCACAAACCACCCGTGTAAAAGGGCAACTTCCCTATCAATTCAAAAGGAAAGGACAGGCGATCAAAAGCCAACCCACATCAAGCGTGTATGGAGACATCACAGGGAATCCTGCTACTTTGGAAACTATTGAAAACTTAAAGGAAAGGACCCGCCCCCTCAAACTTTCCGAGAAGAGACAGAGAGGGCTTAAAGTGGACAAAAACATAAAATTAAGGAAGACTTATTGTAGAAACAATTCGAAGCCTGACTGAGCAAAGAGAAACCTTGCTCATTATTAGTCATCAATGGATATGGGCTTTATTGAGTGTCTGGGGCAGACATCTACTTTTCAAACACCCACATGGCTGTACGTTATTAAATGGGCAAATGTACACATTCAAGGTGTACCTGTCAATAAGAGTTCTTGTAAGGCAAAAAGAAAAATGCTTGGAAAACCATGTTTAATCTCTCTTAAAAGATATTACATGCACCCATGTACTATGGCTGAACATAGTAGGATCTGCAATTAGTGTCTCAAATAGTCACAGAATATTATATGTTCTATTAAGTTATGAAGATCATGTTCTGAAGTATGTTTCACGAAACGATTAATACCAATGACATAAAATTATGTATGTAGATAATACTTTGAACATAACATGATTTAGATCTGTAAATTTCTAGAGAGAAGGCTAGAAAACCTCATAAACACATTAAAATGATGAGCTAATTTTTTTCATTATTAAACCAGGAAAATCTCTTCTCTTAAAAATGGGTGTTCACTGCTCCTGGTAGAGAAACGGATGTTCTCTCAGAGGTCTCGGTAGAACCCTTACAACCTCTCTGAAAAATCAACTGGATGTTGTACAGGGACCTAAGTGCTCATAGCCGTTTGACTAATTCCATTTCTAGGAATCAATTCCAAGGAAATAATCAGAGACTAGAGAAGACTCTAAGTGAGCGAACCTTTCCTAACGCCATATTTATTAAAAATTGGAAAGCACCCAAATGGCTGAAAACAGGATGAGTAATAGAGTCATATAGTGGAATATTATGGGTTCTATTAAGCTATTAAGAGATCATGTTTTGAACTATATTTCACGAAATGATAAACACCAATGACATAAGTTATGTAAGTATACAGTACCTTGAATGTAACATGATCCATCCTATAAATTTCTAGAGAAGGCCACAAGAACACATCCACACACTAAAAAATACTTGTTAGAATTCCATTAAAATTCCCTTTTGTTGTATATGAGAGGTGAAAAGTTTATATACTATAACCCCATTTTCCATTTAATCTTAGCCCTAAGCCCAAAAAGTTATAACATCTATATTTCCCAAATTTTCTATAAAATGGATGAGCAAATTGTATTTTAGAGAGCACTTCTCCTGGTGTCAAAAGTGAACGTGCTCTTCTTAAGTAGCCAATGAAGACCCCATTCCCTCCTGATGGCACTTCTGTCTGTGAACCCTGGCTGCAACGCCTCAGAAAAAGTGAGACCCTGAACCATGCAACGGCTCTCACAACCTGCAGGTAAGACAAAGAAATCCTTAGAGGGGACTGCTCTGTTTGAGACACTCTTTTTCTCAAGGTGCTGCCTTTTATTTATTGGTTGTTAGATATTATTTTATAGCATCTGTCTGTCTGTCTGTCTATCTTTCTGTCTGTCTGTCTATCAGCTACCTATTTATTTATTTTTCATGTCTATTATGTTTTGCCTATTACCATGTGTGTACCTGGTGTCCCTGGAGGGCACTACTAAGATTACAGATGGTTGTGAGTCACCATGCAGGTGCTTGGAACCTGACTCGGGTCCTCGGTAATAGCAGACAGATGGCCAAGCCATCTCTCCAGCCTCGGGTTTTAGTTTTGAATACAGTTAAAGGAGATCTAAATGAACCAAAAGTGTCCTGTAATCACAGGTAGGTCTTTAGCACGGCTGCCATGGCAACCCTCACATTCACTTGCAGACGCCATGTGAGTCCTCGACAATCACAGATGGTTTCTTTGAAGAAGTGGATGGGCAGATCATGAGGGTCGCCATACCAGTCTCCCACCAGACAGGGAACAGTTAAGACAATCTTAGCAAGAAGGAAAAGTGAATCTCCCTTCCCTACTTTCTCATTTCAAAGCATTCCACAAAGCAAAATCAGTCAAGACAGCAAGCTGCTGGCAAAAGACGCCTTTCCCCAATAGGACTGAGCTGGGAGTAGATGTACCAAGTCCCAAGAAGCATATGAAGGATGCTCACATTTTCACCAGCAGAGAAATGCCAGTCAAACTAGAAAGCATCACCACTTACAGTCAGCAGGACCTGCTCCAGCCTGGCAGTCAGGCAATGGCAGTACTGACGATGGTATAGGGGTGGTGTGAATCAGAACTCACTGTGAACAGTGCAGCCACACTGGAAGACGCTCCAGCAGCTTCTCCCACAGTAAAGCACAGGACTAACCATTTGACCCAGCATTTCTAGTTCCGGTCCAGACCCAAGAGACACGAAAACACATGCTTGCCCAAAAGCTCTCGCACAACAGCAATGCACACAGCAACCAATGGACCATACATCTACACCATAGGATACTGTTCAGCCATGAAAAGAAACACAGGCTAAAACATGCCGCAACACAGAGGAACCGCAAGAACATGCGAAGAGAAAGAAGCCAGCAGCCATATTTGCCAATCTCTCTATTGCTATGTCCAGAATAGGCAAGTCTACATGGTAAAGTCTACAGTTGTTCTGCCTGAGAGTGCAAGGAACAGAGAATTTCAACAAAAGGCTCCTGAGTTTCTTTTTGAACTGGTGGAGGTATTTCAAAATTGTCTATGTGTTACATATAGCGTTCGGTCATATTCCTGAAATGCATGAGTCGCCCCCATGTGAATTATTTCAATAGAACTGTTATAAAAATCGTAAAATGTCCCTGACCCAGTGGCACAGGCCTGTCATCCCAACTAATTGGGAGGACAGAGCAGGAGAATTAGAGCAAACTCAAGGCCAGCTGGGCAACTTAACAAGACCCTGTATCCAACGAGACAGAGTGATAAAATGAGGACCTGACTGGAGATGTAGCTCAGTGGCTGAGCCTTTGCCTAACACAAGCCAGGCCCTAGGCTCAATTCCCAGGATCAGGGTGGGAGTTGGGGGAGGGGGAGATCTGAGGTTTTTGTCAATATATAAAAACATGAACGTTATTTTCACGACACACACTGTTTCTCAGAGCACACAGTTTATTGGATTCCACTGTGACACATATGTATATATTTGCTGCCGGTTGTGCTCCCCTCTGTTCTCCACCCCGCCCCTCTGGCCAGCCCCCTTTCTCTCTGTTTCTTTGACGGATGTTCCAGTTTTCTCTTGCCACCCACCTCCTTCTGGTGGCTTCCATTTTCACATCACAGTCGCAGAACACATAGGTGTATATCAATTCACATGTAAGTTCTGCATATGAGAAGGAACACAGGGCCCTTTTCTGCTTATTTTCTTTAATGTAACAGTTTCTGGTTCCATCCATTTTCCTGCAAATGTCTTAATTTCATTCTCCACAGCTGAATACAGTTCCCTGTGCCTATGGAGCACCGTCTGCAGAGATTGTCTGTGCATGGAGCTGTAGGCTGCTCCCATGTCTTGGCGACTCCGAATGGTGGTGAAAGTATGTCTGTGGAGAGTTCACTTACAGTGGGGCAGTAGGTCACGTGGCAGTTCTTCTTTTAACTGTGTAAGCACTGATTTCCACAGTGGCCGAAGCTGTTTCCACTCCCACCAAACAGGCTCTCTCTCTCCTCCCTTCACATCGCTACCAGCATTTCCTATTTTCTCCTGACTGAAGTGAGTGGAATCCCACTGCCATTACGATATTTATGGCTAATGGTGCACTAATGGCTTTCTCCAAAGCACTCACCAACTATATGTATTTCTTCCTTTGACAACTGTCTTTTCTATTAACTCAGCGACTGATTGGATGTGTTTAATTTTAGAGTTACTCACTGGTTCTAGGTGTGAATCTTTTCTCAGATGCGGTTTGCACACTTCCTCCGTTCTGTAGGCTGTCTCTTCACCGTCCTGTTTGGTTTGCCTTGAGCATGCTTTTTAACTCCATGCAATCCCAGTTGCTCTCAGGGTCATACCCAGGTTTTAGGTCCTTTGGTCTTAGGGTCATTTCCTGAGTTATTGGAGTCCTTTTTTAGAAAGTCTTCACCTGTATCTCTCAAGAGTTTCTTCTAGAAGATTCTGAATTTCACATCTCACATTTAAGGTTTTTGATCCATTTGAGTTGATTTCGTGAGAGATATGGATCTAGTTTCATTCTGTCAGCATGTGGGTAGCTTCTTAGAGCCATTTGTGAGTGGAACTTTTTTCTCTTCACTATATGATCATCTTTGTTAAAGATTGGGTAGCCGTGACTGCTTGGCTTTCTGGGCTCTGTATTGTGTTCTGCTGGCCCATATGTGCCAACAATATGAAGTTTTTGTCACTATGGTTGTCTCAGTCAGTATTCTATTGCTGTGAAGAGATCATGACCACAGCAACACCTCTTTTTTTAGTTGAAATTTAATTTAATTTCTTAATAATGGTGTTATGGGTGTTTCATTCAACTGTAAGGTGTCTTCTTTTGAGGAAAGTCTTTCCAAAGGGTTTTCCTCCTTTCAAGAATGATTTATATTTCTTTCTTTCTTCCTTTCTTTCTTTCTTTCTTTCTTCCTTTCTTCCTTTCTTCCTTTCTTCCTTTCTCCATTCATTCCTTTCTTTCTTTCCTTTTCTTTAAAATATTTTTTATAACTTCTCAGCTTTTTTCATTTTTCATTAATCATTTTATTCATTTACACTTCAAATGATATCCCCCTTCCCGGTTTCCTCTCCACAAAGCCCCATCCCATCCCCTCTCTCCTCTTTCCCCTTTGCCTCCTCCACTCACCCACTCCCACCTCACTGCTATAGCACAACCAGATATGCTGAACTAATAGAAGAGAAAGTGGGGAAGAGCCTTGAACACATCAGCACAGGGGAAATTTTCCTGAGCAGAACACCAAGGGCTCAGGCTCTAAGATCAACAATTGACAAATGGGACCTCATAAAATTGAAAAGCTTCTGTAAGGCAAAGTTTACTGTCAACAGGACAAAATGGCAATCTAAAGATTGGGAAAAGATCTTTACCAACCCTACTTCTGATAGAGGGCTATTATCCCAAATATACAAAGAACTCAAGAAGTAAGACTCCAGAGAACCAAATAACCCTATTTAAAAATGGGGTACAGAGATAAACAAAGAATTCTCAACCGAGGAATCTAGAATGGCTGAGAAGCACTTAAACAAATGTTCAACATCCTTAGTCATCAGGGAAATGCAAATCAAAACAACCCACAACAACTCTTAGAAAAGAAAAGCATTTGACTGGGGCCCTGCATTTGGTTCAGAGGTTTAGTCCACTATCATGGTAGGAAGCATGGTGGATGTAGGCAGACATGGTGATGGAGAAAGAGCTGAGAGCTCTACATCCAGATCAGCAGGCAGGAAGAGAGAGACTCTAAACCTGGTTTGGGCTTCTGAGACCTCAAAGCCCACCTCCAGCGACACACTTCCTCCAACAAGGCCACCCCTCCTAATAGTGCCACTCCCTGGTGACCAAACATTCCAATCTGTGAGCGCATGGGGCCGTCCTATGCAAACCACCCCAGTGGTCTGCAGTGCAATTCAGAATCACAGGCTGTGACGCCTTCAATATTGCTCCTTCTGCTTGGGCTTGTTTTGACTATTCCAGGTCTTTTGTGTTCATTTTGTTTTCTTCTCCAGGTCTTTTGTGTTCATTTTGTTTTCTTCTCCAGGTCTTTTGTGTTCATTTTGTTTTCTTCTCCAGGTCTTTTGTGTTCATTTTGTTTTCTTCTCCGGTTATGACTATCTCTTGAAGGGCTGGAGACATGGCTCGGTAGTAAAGAGAAGAAACTGCTCTTTCGGAGGTCCTGGCTTTGATCCCCAGCAACCACAATTATTTGTAACTCCACTTCTAAGGGATCTGATGCCGTCATCTGGTCTTGAGAACACAAGGCACATACATGGTACACACACACACACACACACACACGCTTAATTAATTAGTTTTTTGAGACAGGGCTTCTCGATGTAGTCCTGGCTGTCCTGGAACTTGCTCTATATACTAGCTGGCCTCCCACTCAGAGATCTGCTGCCTGTCTAGTGTTGGGATTAAAGGCACGTGACACCACTGCATGACAAGAATGCTATTAACTTCTTAAGATAGACTTTTATAAATTTTAATCTTGTGGGGGCGGGGCGGGGCCTGTGATACATGTGCATATATGTGCAGGTGTCTGCGAGGAAGGTGGCATGGGATGCCCCCTGGAGCTGGAGTTACAGGCAGCAATGACTCACTTTTTAATTTTGTTCTTTAATTCCGTCTTGGTGTCACCTGACCCGTCACTAACTCATGAACAAATTTCTATGTGACCCTACCTGTGTTCTTATGAAATACATCCATTTCTTCATGTGCGATTTTGCTGTTGGCCCAGGGAAATGGTTCTGTTGGTAAAGTATTTGTCTTGCAAGTATAAGGGCCTGAGCTTGATTCCCCCGGAACCCACATGAGAAGATGGGTACAGTATCTGTAATCTGAGCACCGAGGAGGCAGAGACAGATCCCTGGGGTGTTCTAGCCAGCCAGTCTAACTGATCAGCGAGCTCCAGGGGCAGTCAGAAATCCTGTCTCAGAAAACAAAACAAAATAAAACCATAGCACGCAAGTAAGGGGTAAACTGTCACCTCTGGCTTCTCTATACAAACACATGCACACATGTGCACACACACAAATAAATATACATGTAGGTATATATACACACATGAATATATACATATATACAACAAATTTTGTACATAAATACATATATATAAAAGAAACTCATATATACAATATATTGTATATATACATACACACACATATATATGTGTATATATATATATATATATATATATATACATAGACACACACACAGAGATATATGTACGAGAATTTTTAAAGTCAAAATCTTATTGTCACACAGGCTGAGTATACTTTGTGAAATCCCCGGAATTGCCAGATTTATAGGGATAAAAACTAGAATGGGATTTCCAAGAATGAAGGTGGGATGAAGGCCAGTGCTTAATGGGGACAGACTTTGGAACAGGCACAAAGGTAAAGAGTCCTGAGAATGGTTGCTCAGCAACACAAATGTACCAAATGCCATCAAACCAGGCACTTTACAAGGGGTAAAATGTTGAATTTCGTGACAGGTATTCTAGCACAATAGTATCTACACCCATTTGTCTATCTACTATCTGTCTGTCTGTCTTATCTATCTATCTATCTATCTATCTATCTATCTATCTATCTATCTATCATCTATCTATCTATCTATCATCTATCTTATCTATTTATCTATCTTATATATCTACCTACCTATCTTATCTATCTATCCTATCTATCTATCTATCTATCTATCTATCTATCTATCTATCTATCTTCTACCATCATCTTTATACTATCTACCCTTAATGTATTTGTCTTAGGGCTTTACTGCTGTGAACAGACACCAAGACCAAGGCACCAAGACAACATTTAATTGGGGCTGGCTTACAGGTTCAGAGGTTTCAAGACAGGAACATGGCAGCATCCAGGCAGGCATAGTACAGGAAGAACAGAGAGTTCTACAGCTTACACTGAAGGCTGCTAGCAGAATACTGGCTCCCAGGCAACTAGGACAAGGGTAGTAAAGCCCACACCCACAAGGCCATACCTACTCCAACAAGGCCACACTTCTCAACAGTGCCACTCCCTGGGCCAAGCATATACAAACCATCACAGTACTTATGTACTTAAACTATTTATGTATCTATCAGTCTATGTATGTATATATTATGTGTGTCTATCTATCTATCTATCTATCTATCTATCTATCTATCTATCTATCTATCTATCTATCTATTTTCCTATCTATGTATATTACTATCATCTATCACTTATCTATCTATATTTATTTTATATCATCTATTACTTATCCCCCCTCCCACATCTGTCTATCTGTTTATATTTAGTGTCTGCTGGTTGCCAGGCACCGACTTGGGTGCTGCAAACAGGCCCTGGAGACAGTCTTCAGGCACTGGCAGCTCTCGTGTGGACGTTCACGCACTCTCTCTGCTATGCTAAGGCTCTTTGCTCATTCTCTTGGTGATAATCTCAACCGTACTGTTTTAATTTTCACTTCCTACCTATTAGTGAAAACATCTCTTCGCACACTTGCGGCCATCTGTATTCCTCCTGTGAACTGCCTGTTCCTCTCCTTGGCTTCTGCCTCTTCCTAGAGAGTTTTCAGGACCTCTGTCCTTGTGGCTGCCATTCCTGTCTTGTGCTGCAAACAGCTCCCATGAGCCCACACGTCCACTGTGCTCCTCTGGCTGTCCCCTCTTCTCCTCCTCCTGTCCAGGGCTCCGTATTCTCAGGGTGGGATGCACATCTCCATCCTGTGGTTTAGAGACAGAATTGCTGTACATTTCATCTTATCACTTAGATGGCTTTCATAGTTTTAACCTTTACTTCTTTTGTCTCTTGGGCGTTAATTTTATGTTTGATATGAGGAGAGATTAAATTTTTTTTCCAGACAGGAAACAAATTATCCCCAGAATGTGCATTGAATAGTCAGTTCATCGCTCCCACTGATTTAAAATATCCCATTATCAGTGTCTAAATTCTTTTCTTCTGTTTTAATTCTCTTCCCCTGACCTTTTGGGGTATTCCTGCTCGTCACTACCTTATTGTTAATTTCTTTACTTAAAAAATTCTGTTTTTTTTTTTATTCCTAGAAAGGCAGAACTTTCTTAGAATCCTTTAAAATTTTCTCAGTTCCCCTTATATATTCGTTCTTTCATTAAATTCTAGGATCAATTTGATGCTGTACAGAGTCTATTTCTGGGAGCCAATGACTTGGGAATATTGAATTTTCCAAACTCAGTAACACGGTAAGTCTCTTCATTTCTTCTCAAGAATTTGAGGGCGGCTGTGATGAGTACTAATGGGATGAGTACTCAGAGCCCACTGAGCGGAAGTGGAGTTAATAAAGTGAGAGGTAAGTGGTGGGTGAGGGGAGGGGTGGGGCCAGACTGCAGCAGCCATAGACTGTGGAGCCGCAGCATAGCTAGCATGGTCTGAAGAGGCAGGTTGGTGCTTGGATGCAGGGTCTTGGCGTCCATTTCTCCAAGTCTTTTTCCTGCACCACATCTCTCTGATTACCCAACGCTCTGGCCTTGGTCCTCATGACATAGGGAAGAGTCCGTGTCTTTAGAAACTCCCAGAATGCTTTGTGCAACTGACTTGGAACCTAGGTTCTGCAGATTCTAATCCTAATATTTACTGAACAGGAAGGGCACTGCCTCTGAAATACAGGGATCATCTGGACCACAAGAGTTGCCAGAGGCCACCTAGCTCATAGCTCATGTGAAAAGGAGGAAAGATCACAGTGACAGCAGAGTCTTGTATAAAAGATTAACAAAGCCTAGAGATGGATCTAGAAAGAGGTGATGAGAACAGATGAATCCTCAGGTGGGGACAGAGGACAGGAAGTCCTACTGTGGCCTCTGGACCTTTTAGTATGGAACTCAAAGGATTGAGGAAGGTGTCATACATAAGGGTAATTAGTTCATTCATTAATTAATACTTTAGAGATAGAGTCCTCACTGTAGTCCAGGCTGGTCTGGAACTAGCCCAAGCTAGTCTTGACCTCAGTATCTCTCTGCCTCTGCCCAGTAAGTGCTAGGCTTGCTTACGAATGTGAGCCACCATGCCTGGCCAAATATAAATTTTTATATACAATCAATGGGCATCATTACAGTTTATAGTAAAAGTCAATCAGGTTTATTTAAACACGAACGTGGCTGCATGCCACATTTGTTACAACACGTTTCCCATGTGGACAGGGAGAAGAATGGGTTTGCAACAGCTTCGGGGCTGTTTTGGATTCTGAAAGTGTTCGTATGCCCACCTCTTAAAACAAAATGCATCTGATTCCCAAGCACAGTTTAGATTTCACATATTCTTTTGTTGAATGTTTTTTTCCTCCTACAAAACCTGACTTTGATGGAAGAAGTGAAAGGGGAAGGGAGATGACTTTTAAATAATGAAAATATTCAATATACAAAGGAGGGCTAATGGCGAAAAGCGATGACTTCTTCCCCCTCACATTCAAAACAATGATTTTTATTAAAATATTATTTACAACATGTTCCTGTGGGTTGGGGATGTAATTCAGTGGTAGATTGTTTAGCTGGTATGCACAAATGCAGGGATTAGAGTCCTGGCACTGCATAAACTAGGTGTGGTGGTGAATGTCTACGATGCCAGGATGTGGGAGGTGGAGGGAACATACTAAGTTCAAGACCAACCTGGGATACATGAGACTTCCTCTCAAAAAATATCTATAATCCCCATGCTGATAAAAAAAATTCTACTTTGTGTGTGCATACATTTGGGTAGAGAGAGAGTATCTGCATGTGTGTGCAGTCAGGGGACTCTTGAATTAAAAACTTAAGTCGCTGCACTGCCCTCCAGCCTGTCCACCCTAGAAGAGCTCTGTTGGAAGAAGAGCTCTTGGCCCTCGGGGCTTCTATAACACAATTCTCTGAATCAGGTAGTTTATAAACAACCTAAGTTCAATCCTCATGGCTTGGAAGGCTAAATGTCAGACAGAGATCAAGGCACAGACAGATTCTACATGTGGCAAGGCATTCTTGATCCACACATCTCCCTGTGTACGGTGGGAGTAACCAAATATATCCAAAGTCTCATTTCCTAGGGCACCGTCTGAGATCAGTGATTCTTCTAAAGCCCCTACTTCCTAGAACTACCTGCCTCTGGGCTGGGATCTCCACATGGGAACATGGAGAGACCACGCAGAGTCTAAAGAGCAGTGGCTTGCTGCAGCTCTCTTGCCTTTTCTTGTTTTGTGAGTGAGTATAGTGTGGTCTAGCTGGTCCTGCTGTCAGCTGAGGTTGACCATGAACTCCAAGTCCTGATACCACTGGAGGAGCTGGGATCGGGTCTGCGTGCTTTCCCCCTCTCCATTTTATACCATGCTGGGGAATCTGACTCAGGCCCCAGGTACGCTAGGTCGGCTGTCCACCCACTGAACTCTACCCCTGCACAAGACAACTTATTTGAAATCAACGCACCTATCCACACCATGATCATATGGGCCGTCTCTCCATACCCTTTCCTCTTCTGTACAGGCTTAACTGATCCTCAGAATAAACCACCGGACCACCATCTAACTGATGGATCGGGCACCTCAGTCCTCAGCTGTAGCCTATACAAGGTGTCCCTGCTGTGAGCTAGGAGCCCACAAAGAGTTCTGCCGGAGACGGGTGTTCATCAGAAGGTGAAATCACCTTTGCGTTTTGATCCATGGCTTCCAAAGATAGAAGAGATGATTGGTTTTCCCCGAGATTCAAATGATACCGGCATCCCGAACGATGCTCAGAGAATGTCGCTTTAAACAACAAAATGAAGGCGTCCATTGATGGATCTCCCACCCTTGCTGCTCCTGGCAGGTAACCAAGGTTGATTGGTTAGGTAATAGATAAAGCTTGTGGCCACAGAGGACTCAAAAAAAAATTAATCGCATTTCATGAAATAGTCCCACAAGCTGCCAAGCCAGGGCAATCCTTTATGGTTGGTTTTCTTCTGCATTTAGTCATGGAAGCGGCTTGGGTGAGGAGTCAGGAGAAGGAAGCGCACGTTCTGTGTGATGCTTGCTGTTTTCCCTCACCAGAGCTAATGGTCTGTGTGCTGGGAGGGGTAAGAAGACGTTCATTTTTAGCCCTAATGGTTTTACACAAGACCATCATCTTCTGTCTCCCAAAGCCCAGGCCTTAATTATCCCCATGCCTGGGGGACTCAGTGGTACAGCTGCAAACAGCACACCACAGAACTTTGTTTTAGGAAGAACATTTTCTTTTCAAGCGTCGCGTCGCTTTGGCTTGTGAAGAGGGCCGTGCCAGGATTTCCTGCTCCACACCTGCCTTTGGAGGGGGCTGCATGTGAGGATTCTGTCAGGCCACCGCAGGTGAGCTTGATTTGGGGGTGATAAGAACTGATGGGCTCTCATAGCTTGGGGTCCAGGAGTACTGGGGGGTGGGGGACACTTGGGAGTCAGTGTCGGCAAAAGTCGATTGGCTCCTCCCTCTGATGGAGAAGCTGATCCTAAGCGGCTGCTCTTTCTCCAAGAACTTTCTAATCAGAATGGATCTTGCTGTCGGGGGTAGCGGCATCAGAAGTGAGCTACAGCCAGGGCGATTTCCTGGACATGCTGTCCCGGGGAGCTCGTGGCTCTCAGATTGCTTTTTTGGGGGGAGGTCTAACAAGAATCAATATTTAAGATTATGCAATGTCCATTGCAGCTTGCAGCAGCTGCCAACCTGAGGACGAGGGCTGGATAATTTACAATGCAAGGAATCCATTCTTTTTGAGAGGGGGAAGGGAGAAATCAAGATTTAAGCTCCTTATCCTGGGCTGAACTTTTCTCCTCCATTCTTAATGGCACTGGGCGTAAATAAACCATCCATTTTGCTTTGTAGAACTGGCTGGTCTTTGCACAAACTCACTGGAATCGACAGCTCAGGTTCAGAACCAAGACCACAGGTCTAGGCTGTAACCGATTTGTAAACAATACTAATTTACATTTTCCCACTGTCTGTTAGCCTTATCAGGACCTGTCTTTCTATTCTTCTGCCCCCAACATCTGCAGAGAAAGGTTTTTTTTTTTTTTATTGTCAGCTACTAATGGTTCTTCTGTCCCATATTTTTAATGTGAAGATTAAATATTTATAAATGCCTTGTCAATAGCATCCCATAACCAGGCCCTCTCGAAGCCACAAAGCATGGACCTAAGCTCACTCCCACGAAGTCAGGGGTCACAGGTCAAGCGAGCAGTGAACAGCAGCCATGAAGCACATCTGCTGTCACTAAGTCTGGACAATTATTTATGGGGCAGGGCTCTTCCTTAAAAGGCCCACAGCATGGCAAGGGAAGTTTCCTTTGTCTCAGTCAAGCTCCTCTGGCCAAGTAGTTACTGGAATCAGACTCCCAGCCGTGGGGCAGGCAACCAGCCTGGATACCATCTGCTTGGAGAAGAATGCAGGAAGCACCTACAAGTGAAAGACTTAGGAGTGGGGAACAGGGATGATGAAAAGGATGAGACACGAAGGTCCCGTGCCTCAGAAAAGGATTGGTTGGAAATAGTAGATTTTAAACAGGTGTGTGTGAATCCCCTGGGCATTTGGACATAGGTGAGCCCGGGAACGAGGCTACATAGAGCATCCTGGGAAGGAGGGGGTGGCAGAGTTCAGCAGGAAGCAGCTCATGAGCAAGGACAGGAAGAAATGTCTCCAAAAGGTCAATAGACCCATGAAGCCAATGCTTCCACCAGTCAATAGTCACATGACGATGGGAGATGGGAATGGCCGCCCCAGAAGAGTTGGCGGGGACATCCCTTCCAGCTGCAGGTATACACATCTGTTCTTCTGTAGAGCGGTTCCTGGTCCTTGGGGGTGAACATCTGTGTGGCTAGAAGTTCTCAGTCCACAGAGGGTGGGGCAATGGGGAACTCTGGGAGGAGAGTACATAGCCTAAAGGGGAGAAGTAGCAGAGGGGAGCAAGTTTGGTGGAGATTCAAGGTTCTCCCCTGGAAAGAGAGACAGAGATTTTCTTTCAGGTATGAGATGGGATGATGGTGGTCAGAGAAGATTATCCAGAGTGGGTGTGGTACTTATGGGACTGGGTCAGTGACAAAGAGGACCAATGTGACCTGTGTGATGCCAGCATTACACACCCAAGGAATCAGAAGAAAAGGACATCAGCATCTACTCTGTCAGCTTGGTGAGGTCATTTTAGAAGCACATGCTTTTTTTGTCCAGAAACTTTGAAGTAAAACCTGGTGAGGGCAAAATAGCTGGACTCTGAAAGGCTGCTTTGGTGACCCTAGTCCACTCCAGCCTGGGTGAAGCCAGGTCTACAGAGCAGAAGAAGCACCAGGGTGAGCCTGATACAGAAGTCTAACGATTGTTCCTGTCTTTTAGTAAGCAGGTTACACCTGCTCCGCCCTCCTCCGGGGACTCCTCATTGAGTTCTCTAGGGTAAATGATGTCTGTGTGGGAGCTTGCAAAGGAAAACACTGCCCAGGTGTGGAGAGCCTGCCCTGTTTTCACATATGAAGAGACTTGGAACTCCCGGGGTCAAGAGCTGCTTCCCTTCCTAAAAGCACGATGGAAACCATCCACACAGACAACGGCATAAACCAGCCCTTTGAGTGAAGACCCTTAACGTGGCCCACAAAGCCCCTGCATCCCATCAGACCACAGAGACCCCACAAAGGAAGGCAATGGATGGGAGCCCCTGGAATTGGAGGCTCGGAGGCTAGAGGACGTTTTTCTGACATAGGAATGGCAGACAGCTAAAATGCTCCTGGTGCTGGTGATTCATTGATAACGTGATATTGATCATTATCGAGACAGAAACGGTAGGCTCTCCACGAGGAAGCACAAAACCAGCAGCACAGCCTGGGAGCAAGTGTCCCGGGTGGGCTGGGCTCGGGGGAGGAGACGCCGAGGCATGGCCGAGATGATGATGAACATGTATTGATTTCTTTAGTGCCTCTCCTCAGCCCCTGAGCACTCCATGCACTTATTGGAAAGTGCCTGAAACCAAACTGAAGACAGGCCCAATGGGGAGCATCAATCCAACGCCGAGGGCATCGGAGGGCTTCCAGCCAAGGGGGGGAGCAGGTGCTCAGCTGCCCCGCTCCGCTCACTTAAGGAAGGCACTCTGCCTCACTCCGCTCGATCGCTGCAGCCGCCTCGCCAGTAAAACCAAAATTAAGAGGCCGATGTGGACATACAGATGGCGCTAGGCTCAGTTTATGGGAAAGGAAGGTAATGAAGGGGCAGGTCTCGCGCTTGCCTCCCCTCTCAGAACACACATGGTTTAGTGCTGGAACCCAGAGCCCAAGGTCTTCTGGGGACTTGAGGCAGGCTTAGAGGTACTTACCCAAGCTGAGCCTGGTATCCCCATGGCTGGGCCACCCATGGCCTTGTTATCCACCATCGCACAGGATGGGCTCTGGGACACTCAAGGAGTACCTGTGTGTCTTGAAGGAGGAGTGCCGTGTGATGCCCGGGTGCATAGAAACCAAAACTATGATGTAATGCCTTTTTACTTGGCAATCGCTTCAACGGTGTAGACAAGTTGTGAAAAATAAGAGCATAGATAGCTGGGGTGGGGTGGGGGAGCTAGCACAGTGAATAAAGTGCTTGTCACATAAGCCTAAGGACCTAAATTTGGTGCTCAAGAACTCTCATAAAAGCTTGGCGTGAGGGTGCACCTCTGTAATCTCAGCATTGGATGAGAGGAGACATAGATCTCAGTGGCTCACTAGCCAGTCAACCACATCAAATTGATCACACACACACACACACACACACACACACACACACACACACACACACACTCCGCACACTACGTACATGTACCACTCCTCACATATACACACAAACAAGCCCACAAGCACCACACGCACAAACAGACACATATTCACACACAAGCAACATTACTAATGGTCCTTATCCATCACCCAGATTCGTGGTCTTTGCTCATTTAATCACCGAAACCCTTTTCTATAGAGTGCAATTTCTGGACCCTTGGGAAAGTACACATGGCTATTGTTCCTACTTTCTCCGGAGTATGTCTCCTAGGAGGAAGGTCCGTCTTCACTCAACCCTGCCACAGATCCAGCAAGTGTGATGTGGAAATATTTCCTCTACCATTTGCACCCCAGTTTTGTCACTGATGCAATGGCGTTCTTACATTCCCAGTGCCCATCGGGGAGCTGCTCTTACTGTCAGAATGCAGTGTGTCCTCCCCAAAGACTCAAGTGTGAGGTCTTGGTCCCTCGCTAGTGGTGCTGCTGAGGGGCAATTGGATCAAGGGGCTCTGACCTAACCAGTGGTCCCTGATGGATTCCTAATGTGATAGCATCATGTGTAGGTAGCAGGCCAATAGGAGGCAGAGAATGGCTGAAGGAAGTAGATCATTGGTGGCTTGTCTTAGCCTCCCCATTTCTTTGCTTCCTGGCCACCATGGGAAAGCAGCTTGCTTTCTTTTTTTCTTTCTTCTTTTTGTTACAAACCTACAGCAACGGGGTCAAATGATCATGGACAGAAGCTATGAACCAAGAGAAACCTCTGACTTTTTATACCATATTTCTCAGGCATTCTGTCAAACAGGAAAACGACTAACAAGGTTGTCATGTCTTTTTAGCCCTCCTTTATCTTTTCAGGTTTCTGTCTTTTGAGTCAGGGTTTATCTGTGTAGCTCTGGCTGTCCTGAAACTCTGTCAACCAGGCTGGCCTCAAACTCAGAGATCTGCATGCCTCTGCCTCCTGATCCTGGGATTAAAGACCCATGCTATCATCATCTGGCATATCTGGAACATTCGTATAGCCTTTGTCTTTTCTGATGCTGAAGACTCTGATGAAAATTTTAGCTTGCTTGCTGTGGCTGCCAGGCTGGAAGAGCCTTGACCTCCAGCTGCATCTGCACAGTGTCCATAACAGCTAGGAAGACCATCCACGAGAGACGGCTTGGTTAAATCTGTGGTTGCTTGTCGGCCTCCTGCCAGGCTCAGAGTACAGATCGAAGCTGTCCATCTCCTGCAGGGAACTGTTCTTAGCTACTTGCTCTATGACTGACAGACCCAGAATGTAGACAGTACCCCTTGACGTGTACACATGTTTGCTGGGCCATCCAAATCTTAGGTCAATTCTGGCCTGGCTGGCAACCTCAGGATTTCAGAGAAGGACAATAATTAACTAGAAAAAGACTCATATTAAAATTAATGTTTGTTCCTTCCTTCCCTCTGCCTCCTATGACTATTTAATTCCCCTTTCTAAGTAAGACTCCAGCATTCTCGATTGGGCCTTCCTTCTTGTTTATCTTCTTTGGGTCTGTGGGGTGTGTTTTGGGTATCCTGTAGTTTATAGCTAATATCCACTTATCAGAGAGCACATAGATTGCGTGCCCTTTCAGGAGGGATCTGAAGGGGTAGGGGGGCGATAGAGGTCATCTGTAGGGATCCCCAGAGACCTGGGATTGGGGAGGCTCCCAGGACTGAATGTGGGTGTAGTTGAGATGCCTAACAGTGAGGATATGGAACCAGGCAGGCCCTCCAGTGGAGGGATACGGACACCAACCCACCCACAAAACTCTTGACACAAAATCTGTCCTGTCTAAAAGAAATGCAGGGACGAAGATAGAGCAGAGACTAAAGAAATGGCCAACTGGCCCAACCTGAGACCCATCCCATGGGCAAGCACCAGTCCCTGACACTATCAACAATACTCTGTCATGCTTGCAGACAGAAGCCTAGCATAATTGTTCTCTGAAAGGCTCTACCGAGAAGCTGACTGAAACAGATGCTGATACCCACAGCCAAACATTGGACAGAGGTCAGGGATTCTCATGGAAGAGTTGGCAGAAGCATTGAAGACCCCAAAGGGGATAGGAACTCCACAGAAAGATCAACAGAATCAACTAACCTGCACCCCAGAAGCTCCCAGAGACTGAGCCACCAACCAAAGAGCTTAACACAGGCTGGGCCTAGGCCTCCTCACACGTATGTAGCAGGCATACAGCTCAGCCTCCATGTGGGCCCCCCAACAACTGGAGCAGGAGCTGTCCCTAAAGCTGTAGCCTGACCTTGGAATCTATTCCCAACAGGGCTGCCTTGTCTGGCTGTGGTGGGAGAGGATGTGTCTAATTCTGAAGAGACTTGATGTACCAGAGTTGGGGGATGCACAGGGGAGATCTACCCTCTCAGAGGAGAAGGGGAGGGAAGATGGGAGAGGGAGTCTGTGAGGGAGGGACTAGAAAGGGGCAGCTTTTGGGATGTAAATAAATAAATAAATAAATAAATAAATGTGCTGTTCAGCTAAGGGTATAACTAGTTGATATAGTTCTTGGTAAATATGCACAGCATTCTGGGTTCAATCCTCAATACAGCATAAACTAGGTACGGTAGTGGGTGGAGTTATAAGAATCAAAATCTATCTTCAAGATCATCTTTAGCTACATAAAGGCCTAAAGCCAGCTTAGGCTACATGAGATCCTGTCAAAAAAATCATGGGGAGGCAGGGGTGGCGGGGTAAGAAAAGGGATGTCACAGAAGTGACTAAAGAAAAACGAGTCAGATGAGAAGGCTAAAAATTCAGACCCCATGTTTAGTATGTATAGTTCCTGGGACTGCTTTCCGGATAGACTCACATAGAAGACATTTGGCCACCTCTCAGAGCCTGGAGGGGTTTGGAACAGATAGATGAGGGAGCTAGGGCTGGGAAGAAAACAGGAAGGAAGGAAGGAGGGAAGGAAGGAAGGAGGGAAGGAAGGAAGGAAGGAAGGAAGAGAGGGTCTTTGTGTGACTGGAGGTAATCTGGAGACAAGGTGGTAAAGAGCAGCTGGAGGCTTAGACTCAGGTCCATGTTGACAAGAGGCCCATCTTCTGAGCAGGCCATTTACTAGGGAGTGTGGAGACTAAGGATGATCCAGGCAAGGGCCAGGAAGTTCAGAGACAGATCGATGTGCGTCTGAGATAGGTCACCTTCCCAGGAGGCTGATTCCACCAACCCCATTCAGGATTCCTGTGTGCCATACATAGCACCAGGAAGACCCTCCAGGCCTCTCTAGTCTGAACAATTTTAAATGTCTATGTTTATTCTGTGGCCACATATACTGGATGAGAAGGATATGGTATGGTCCCACCAGGCCCAGGCAATAAATATCTAGTTCGTGTGCTACAAAAGTCCACCTACCCTTTCCAGTGACTTGTGCCTTCCTGGGGGACCACATCCCTGTCCTTGAGTCAGGCCATCTCATGACTTGTTTTGATCTACAATGGCAGGCATCAATCTGGTAGGCTGAAAGCATGGCCTTCATTGGGAAGCCTATCTTCCCCTCTTGTTACACCCTTCCAAGGAAACTTCTGGAGACTGAGGTGTAGAAGAACTGAGGGTACCTGGTCTATAGCAACTGGCAGCTAGACAGGAAAGTCAGATGGCTTTAGTCTTCTGGGTAATGTGGGAACAATTCAGAAGCCACATATACAGCACTCCATCACTGTTGCCGAACTGTGTGTATGGCACAGTGCCGCTGTTTCAAGGGCTGGGTGACTTGTGTGGTACTAAATAACTGAGATAGAAACTGAGGTCTGGAGGTGGGATGCTTGGGGGCAAAATGCTAAAACCTGCAGACTCACACATCAGGTTCAGGCTGAAGAGATGGTGAGGAGATATGAAGTAGATACAGAAGGTCTGGGAGATGTTAGGGATAAACCAAGAAAGGCTATCATGAAATGCTAGATGAGCCTCATGTAAGCCAGGACAACTGTGAACACGGAAAATCAAGAGTGCATCAAGGCAGCTGGAGAGATGGCTTGGCAGGTAAGAACACTATGGCTGTGGCAATGTTCAGTCCCCAGCCCTCAGGTTGGGCAGCTCCTAACTGTGCTTAACGGGCTCCAGGTATCCAACACTTGCTTCTGGCTTTCACAAGCACCCGTACAATGTAGTACACACACACACACACACACACACACACACACACACACACACACGAATGAAAGAAGAAAATGTACCCAAGGAACCTGTGGAATGGATGGAGGTGGTTTAATTCTGTGAGGGTCAATTAGCTTCATGTAGCTAAAGGCATCGGGGCTGCAGCTAGTGGGAAGCAGAGAGGTAGGAACAGAGATGAGGCAAACAAACTGAAAACTATTGTTTGTGTGAGTTGGATTTTGAGGAAACAGGAGAGTCGGTGAGAGCTAGCCGATGAACAGGAGCTGTTCACATCAGTAGCTTTTTCCCAAAAGAAGATACAACCCCAGAGTAAAAGATGAATTCAAAAGAATGACCGTGAGACTCCATTCTGGCAACGTGGAAGGCTAGAAGGGAGTGCTTTACCCTCACATCAAGAGGGAAAGCCTTAGGGATGGGAGGGGCCTCATCGCACAGAAGCCTGACATACTCTAAACAGATTGTGGGCTGTCTGGAAAAGAAGTAGATTTTTTGACTTCTGGGGCCACGGAAGAACCTGATAAGGTTCATAAGAGACCTGCGAACATTTTAAGAGAAATGTTTTTGTAATGTCACCACTAGTCTTGACTTAAAAAGTGCTGACAACATTCAAAGTGGAAAAGCATTTTGCAGGCAAGAGCCACCAAAAGCTCCCTGAAGCACGAGTAACTTGAGATGGGAGAGAAATGTCCCTCCAAGGGAACAGGACAGAATGGAGCCTTTAATAAATATCTCCCATATCTAGGGTAGGGGCTGTGTTACTAAAGCCCTTCCAAAGCTCAGAATTCTAAGAGCTGGTGAGGTCTGTGTGTCTTTCTCATGAGCCCTTTTTGATGGATATAACTGTGATCATGCCAGCCCTGTATGTGGGGGTGACTTGTTTTGTTAATTCACACATCCCTGGGTCAAGAAATGCCACAGGAGAGGAGCTGCGTATGTATGTCCAGGGGGACCTGATAATGGAAATGGGCTCTTGACCTAGAGCTTGACAGTCTAATTGGACATCTCCTAGGAGGGGGGAATTAATATAGTACATTATGGAGAAAATAAATGACTTGTGGCCAGATTGTGGGATGTGACTGGTTGCTTCACTGCTGTAAATTGTCCTTAAGGAAGACACACACCTTTTGAAAGGAAACTTTGCCATGGGTTTCTCAGCTGGGTTAAGACTGGGCTGACTTTGTAGCTTAGTTTTGTTCCAAAGAATGTGGAAGTGGATGCTGTATATGTTTGAAACCTGCCCCAACTGACCTTTGGACATCTGTCTTGAAAACTACTTGGCATGCCATCCTAAGGTCCTTATATAAGGGAGTGTTCCAACCCACAGGAGATCAAGAAGCCATAAAATTGTCAACTGAGGTACCTGGTTATCTCACCTGCCTATATAAAAGGTGTCCTAGTTAAGATTACTTTTCTATGATGAAACACCATGACCCAAAGCAGGTTGGACAGGTTTCCATGGCTTTGATGAGACACCATGACTAAAACACAAGCTGAGGAGGAAAGGGTTAATTTGGCTTGTACTTCCGTATCACTGTTCATCATTGAAGGAGGTCAGGACAGGAACTCAAGCAGGATAGGAACCTGGGAGCTGATACAGAGGCCATGGAGAGATGCTGCTTACTGGCTTGCTCCACAGGGCTTGCTCAACCTTCTTATAGAATCCAGGACCACCAGCCCAGGGATGGTCCCACCCACAATGGGCTGGGCCCTCCCCTGCCAATCACGAATTGAGAAAAATCCATATAGGCTTGCCTATGGACCAATCTTAATGGAGGCATTTTCTAATTGAGGTTCCCTTCTTTCAGATAATGTTAGCTTGGGTCAGGTTGACATAAAACTAGCCAAGAGAGGCTTCATATAATAGGGAGGCAACTTGGAAAGTCTAGTCTGTCAACCTCCCAGAGAGAAAGACAGCTACCAAGGTGAGGTCAACTAGAACCACTAAAGGAAATATCATTGACTTACAGGAAAATGAGATATCCTAAGCAAACAGTTGTTGATCTAAGTCATGTGTTCTGGGATGATTTGCACTGCAATAATAGGGACTGAAGACTCTACTGTGTTCTATGCAAACAAAGCTACATGACTAAGAAAGATGGGGTACTGACCCTAGGGATGGAAATGGAAAATGCTTACAGATCCAGTGACTTATTGGATACTACAAGGCTTGTTGTGCCCCAATACAGTGACATAGTGGACATTGATGAATTTTTGAATACAAGACTCTGTAGCTGGTACAAAATAAATAGAAAACATAAACAATCTTGCATTAGTTTTAAAATTGCATCTGTAGTCAAAAGCCATCCCTGAAGACACTGTAGGCTCAGGAGACTTTGCAGTAAATTCCATCGCATATCTAAGAAGTGAGTGAAGCAATTTCACATGCTTTTTCAGAGAAGACAGAAAACAGTAGCACTTCTCGATGCATTTGGAGAATCCTGCAGGAAGACTTCCATCAAAACTTGAAGATGAAAAAGAAAAAGAAAGCTTGGCCAGTGCCAAAGTCTTTCAATGTCATAGTAAGCAAACCAAGCGGGACGTGAGCACATGACTGACCGAGCAAATCTATTCCAGAGACTTAGAGCTCTCTAGGTGCCTATAAGTAGATTGGAGTTCACATTATGAGTATTGAGAGTCCTGGCTGATGACCTCCCAACCTGAAGACAAATTATTCACTTAAATCCAACTCATTCGTTTTTTATCCTCCTAGCAAGCAAGGAATGAAAGAGAATTTTCAGTGAGATCAAGCAGTGCCTACAGCATGAAAAACTCATGATTGACCTCATGCAAGAATCTCTAAGACTTTAAAATTTTTTTTTCTTTTTTTGAGATTTATTTATTTTATTTATGTAAATATACACTGCAGCTGTCTTTAGACACACCAGAAGAGGACATCTGATACTATTATAGATGGTTGTGAGCCACCATGTGGTTGCTGGGAATTAAACTCAGGACTACTAAGCCATCTCTGGAATGTGGTAAGAATGCCCGTTCTTCCAAGTTATAATCAATGGTGACTACAGACTAAACCCAGTGAGATAAGACAAGGAAAGAAACAAGAAGCATAAAATTGGAAGAGGAAGAAGCAAAGCTCTACTTGTTGACCTCTTTATATATGGAGGAAGCCCCTATGGCCCAAAGAAGCAAAACTACTATCCTGGTAGGTAAAACCCCTGAAACTTCGCCTGCCCTTCAGTTAGCAGTCCATGCTGTTGCTGGGTTCTTAGCTTCAATGTTTGAATGGTGCTGATGTTATGGGATCAGGGTGAGCAAAAGCATGGCAAGCATCTTCATGCCCATCCTTCCAGTTCTTCTTTGGGTCTAAAGCAACATCATCATAAAATGCTTAAAATCACAGGAAGCAGGAGGCAAGCTTTTGCATAAGGTGAATCAGCAGACAGAGTAGTCATACAACTTGGCTCTTTCCAGATTGCTTGGCTGTTTATTCACAGGAGCTTGGCCTCCTACAGTTGTTCCAAGTCACCTGTTACCTAGCATCCAATTTGCTGCTAATAAGAGAAATATAACAGGGAAAGATAGATGGAAAAGAGAACTTTCCATACATAAATAGCTGCAGGTAGAATCATTTGTTGGACACACAGAGAACTTGTACAACTCAAATATGGGTGATAAGTGATAAGAGTAAGCAAGGAGTATGCTAGAAGAAAGATGTCCTGATAGACAGGAAGCTCATAGAAAGTACTAGACAACACGAGATTTCAAAAACAAATTGCTGTGAGGTTTCACATCAAACTCAGTGGGGCTAAAATGAAGGGGTTGCGGTAGCTCTACAGATTGCTAAGGATGTAACCACATAGCTTGTCTGGATCACGTGAGACAGACCAACAACTATTGACATAGACAACATCTGTACAGGGAACCCTGCTACTCCAGCAAGCACACTTGGGTGTGTGACACGTGGGAGAATTGGCATATTATCTTTCTGTTACTCTAAGAAAACACCATGATCAAAGCAACTTTTGAAAGGAAGAGGTCATTTGGGTTTATAGTTCCAAAGGAATGAAAGTCCACCATGATAGGAAGTGTGGAATCAGGCAGCAAGGATGGCGGCAGGAGGCTGAGAATACACATCTTCAAATGCAAGACCAAAGCGCAGAGAGCAAAGTAGGAGAAGGGTGAAGTCAAGAGTTCTCAAATTCCAGCCCTTGTGACACACTTATGCCAGCATAACCATACCTCCAAAGCTTCCCTAAACAGCTTCAGTAGCTGGGGATCAAGTGTTCAGAATCCAGAGCTTGTGGGAGGACATCTCATTCAAACAACTATTCCATTCCTTGGCCACTATAGGCCAATAGCCATGTCCTAAGGCAAACTGCATTTAATGAGACTTCAAGAGTCTTTCAATCTCAACCCTGTTCAAGGGTCCAATGTCTTTTGTTGTTGTTGTTGTTGTTGTTTTTTTGACTCAAAGCAATCTCTTAAATGTAACCCCTTCTAAAATTAAAAACAAATCACTTATTTCCAATGTGCAATGACACAGAATATAATAGGGCACAGCATGGAAATGACGGAGCAATCCAAACCCTAGCAGGACAAACACCAGATCCTGGAGCTCCAGGGCTGAGGTCAGAGACTTCAGCTCCCAAGCGCTGAGGTGGCTCCACCCTCTAGCTTTGCTGTCCACAACATACATCTCTCTCTGCTGGGCTGGTTCCACTTCTTGGTAGATAGCTCACAACTCTGGCAACCTAAGCATCCCAGAGTCGCCAGTGTATCCCAGCCTTCACTTTCATGGTTTCATGCAATGGCCACTCATAGCCCCTTTGCAGGGGCTCCCCGGTCACACATTGCTTGGTCTCAGAGGCTCTGTGACATTGTGGAGGGAGATTCCACAGCCTGTTTACTTGTACATCTTTTATGTTTCCAAAGCCAGTACCATGTGGATGGCCGCCAAGTCTGATGGCCATTTGGGACGGAACCCCCACTTCCTTTAACCACATTTGCATCAGCTTTTGTTTGGAGTTGTTTCCTGTAAGCATAAAACTCCCTTTATAAGGTAGATGCTTAGCCAGGTAGGATTTTTTCCTAAGGATACGGTTCTGTTTATTCCAGTGCTATCTGGGCTTCTCGTTAATGGCATCAATCTTCTTAACAATTATAGCCTCTCTTTCAGCACAGACCTTGGTTGTAACATTAAGCTTCCCAGTGCTCTTTTTTTCTCCTATACAAACTATATATTATGTGTTTCTTTCTGCCCCACTGGCTCTGCTACATAGTAGATCTGCATAAGAGTTATCAATAATAACCATGCCACAGACTCAAGGTTATACACCTTTGAAATTCCCACCACCAAAGAAATGAGTCCATTATTTCTACACTTATTCCTATGTAGGTCCTCAGGTTGTGAGCAGGAGGCAGGCAGGTTGCCCTTCCCTTACCCAACAAAACATCGCACAAGTGGTCTCTAGCACAGTTGCTAATCCAGTTTAGCGCTGAACCCCCTTGAGTTGGACCAACACAGTTCCCATTGCTTTCAGCATTTCAGCCCCTCAGGATCCTACTCCAGTGTTTGCAGTACTAAATCACTTTTCAAGTCCAAACTTTGACATTCCTTCAAAACCAACCTGGTCCACGTCTTCACATAAACAGCCCACTCTTTGGCACCAAATTCTGTATTCGTTATTTTTCTGTTGCTAGGATGAAACCAGATGATCAAAGCAACTTACAGAAGAAACAGTTTATTTTGTCTGACATTCTAGATGGCTAAGAGTCCATATGGCAGAGAAGACATGGCAGGCAGTGGGCAGCAAGCATGGAGAGGTGAGAGAATGTCATGAATATGAGGCAGAGATAGAGGAAGACGCCCAACATCGAGCTCTGCCCTCCAGACATGTGCACACCCACCTTACACCCGCACATACAGGAACGGAAGTGAGTGTGTGCTTTTGCAATGCTGGGGTTTCACAGTGCCCTTTTGAGAGAGGGAAACCCCAGTCCTGGAAAGCATTTACTGTGGTTTTCCTTACCCAAAATTCAACCTCAATTTGTCTATGGAAGTATAGGGAAGGACAGGGTGATGACTCACAAAGAAAAAAATCGGTATCTCTATAAGCTTTAAAAATGCTGGGGCGATACAAATTTCTACTAAGCGGGTTTCAATTGGCCATTTCTAGGATGTTAAGGGCACTCACATTGTGCATCATTGCCAACATCCAGTTTCAGAACTTTCCTGACTTCCCAGGTGGAAGCTATTCCCACCAAACACCTACGCCCCAGCCGCCATGCTGATTCTGTACATATGGCCACTCAAGGGACCGCACATAAGTGGAGCCTGAATTTATTCCCTTTAAAGGCTAAATAATATTCCTTTAAAAAGATATATCATGTTGTTTCTTCATCTACGAACACCAAGAAGATATTGATTCTTCCTTTCAGTGATGGCAAACAAGAATGCTTGAAAAAGGGTCTGTACGTGGCCCAGGGTGATGGTTTCACGGATGTGCAGTGCATGTTTTAAAACACTGTGGAATCTATGCACCAACCACAGCACAGCGTGTAGCCTCATCCTTCTGCTCCTCCTCTCCCTAACCCTTGCTAAAGGGCACCCGGAGAGAGCCACTTTCTGTTTATTCTCCAATCACGGGCTAGGCTTGCCAAGGGGCTCTTCACTCCCCTGAGCTGACATGTAAACCATTTCCACAGGCCTGGTGTAGACCAAGATGCGTTCAATGTACGGAGATGATGGAGTCAAGAGGAAACCACGGAGGAGGCTGTCCTGTGCTTCTGCCCATCACCCTGATCCTAGATCTCTGCAGCTGGAGGCATCCTGACTCTTAAGTGTTCATACTGCCTCTTTGGTGTGAGCAGACCAGGCTAGGCCAGCTGTGGAGGTGATAGCCTCTGTTACTCCTGAGCTCTCTGTGATCCACAGGTGGGGAGTATCCAGCTCTTCACCCATGCTATGAGTGGCATTTACTTTACTTGGAGAAAGTTCTGGATTGGACTCATACCATGAAATACTAGGTATCCTCACAAACCCAAGGCAGTCTCATTGAAAAGGAGGCACCAAAGTCAGTAGCTCTCTGGAATCTGCTGCTACCCTGTTCTCTTCAGAAGTAAGTTTGATCTGTCTCTAAAACAAACAAACAAACAAACAAAGCAAGCCAATTACAACAGCTTACATTTGCATGCAGATATCCTGAAGGGTGTGTACTGCTTTGCTGCAAGGTTTGCTTCACCTTAGAAGTGCCTTCACCTGAAGTGCCTCCAGGTCCACATTTTCTCTGCGTCAATTGTTAAACACGCTGGTGAGGTGGGGATGGCACAGTCAACAACCCAAGCCGAAAGTGTGAGCATGGGCTGAGGGCACACCCCATGTGAGCATCTGAGCTGGACCACCATAGCCTCTCCAATTGGATGGTGTGTTCTTGACACAGTGGAACGAGAGAGACTCCCTGGGTGATGCTGGCTGTCCACTCTGCTGCCGGTGCTACCTTAAGGTCCCCTGAGCAGCTAGTTTCCAGAACCCATCCATGCAAGGCATCTGTGAGGGGTTCTGACCAGGACCAGCTTGTGCACAGGGCCTTAGGCAACTGCTCCTGGTGCCCTCAGCATCTTTATAGGAACAGCAAGCTAAACAGTAGTCAGGGACCACCTACCTCTCAACAACTCCCAGCTGGCTTCTGGGGCAGGGCCGCTTTCTGCCCGAGTGTCTTTCAAGTACTTGCTAGTTCCATGGTGTTCTATTCTTATAAATAGGCTGCTCTGGATGATTATTCCATACACAAAAGGTACAGAGTTTGTTACTGTTTAGTTCATTCAGATAGCGCATCTAAGAGTTAATGGATAAAATGCTAAGACTTAAATACTGTTTTGAAAATATTTTATGGTCTATCAAGATATTCTCGTGGCCATTACCACCAGCGCTGACAGGGCACCCTGGACTGCAGCAGTGTCAGGACTCGATGGGAGAAACTCGTACTGTGTGTAGACATAATCATATATACCGCAGCACTTAACAGCAAGAGTGCAAGTGATTCAGCCTGACAGCAGGCTGTGCAACTACTGGAAACCCTGAGAGCCTTACTTGGGGATGCAGGGAAAAATGACACCCATTTAAAATTCACTGATTACACAGACTGGGGAAGATACAAAGCCATTTCTGAAGTTAGAGACCTGGAGGCCAGAGGCTGGGACTGAAGGTCAGAGTGCTGGTGGAGGCTTCACACCTCCGCTCCCCTGCGTTTCCTCTATGCTGTAGCACCCACTGGGATGAGCAACGCACTCATTAGTGGCAGATGCACATGCTCACTGGGCAGTGGGCATGGACAGAAAAGGCACAACATGGATGGCTGAGGACTGGAACCATTCTCAATCTCCTAAGTCTACCTGGGCAGTGGGGTATGACGTCACAAGAATGGGATGACACACGGCCCAGAATTCCCTCTATTTTCCCCCCTTACTTGGTTATTGTTAGTGGAATAGAAAGGCACAAACTTTTCTCTCCCTCTGGGTCGGGATCATCACCTACCTCTAGACTGCATAAAATGACCATGAAGACCCAGGAAGCTGTCTGCTGTTCAGATGGCTCACTTGACGCGCCTCTAACCAAATGCTGGGAAGAGACAGCCATTGAGAGAGAGAGAGAGAGAGAGAGAGAGAGAGAGAGAGAGAGAGAGAGAGAGAGAGAGATGTCAAGTGACAATGGGGGCTAAGGAAGCAGTTCAATTATCCCCAGTCATCCCCAGATAGCATCTCCACTCAGATTCCTCTAGAAGGCAATGGGCAGCTAGGCCATTCACCAGCCGAGGGACAGCCCCGAGGGACCAAAGCCCAAGGCAGAGACACTCAGCTCAACCCATCAGATAACAGTTTGGGGAAGCACGTTCTTCCCAGTTCTGTACTCACCGAGGCTGTATCAAGGTGCATTATATAGTTTCTTTTGGATGTGCTAATCTTAAGAAGCTCTCTTCTTAGGGAGATTTCCAAACACGTAAACAGAATGATGGGACATGACACACTTGTAAGTCAGCTTCAAAACATCGGCATCTTGTCACCGGGCGTGTGTGTGTGTGTGTGTGTGTGTGTGTGTGTGTGTGTGTGTGTGTGTGTGTGCATGCGCACAAGTGTGGACATGGTGCACATGTGTAAGTGTTCATGTGGAGAGCAGATGACAATCTCTGAAATTCTTCATCAATTGTTGTTTTTGAGACACAGACTCCCACCGGTCTCCAGCTTGTGAAGTCAGCTTAGGCTCACTGATCAGCAAGTGACAGGAGTTTATCTATCGCTACCTTCCTCTGACCTGTTCCCGCTTCCCCCCAGCCCCTCCACCACCATGGCTCCTGGAGACTGAACTCAGGTCCTAGGACTTGCAAAGCAAGGGCTTTCTCAGCTGAGCGTCTTCCCAGCCCATTTCGCTATCCTCGCTATCCTGTGCTTTCTGCTTCACCCCTCGTTACCACCTCCTCTGAGGTGGAAACCACACACTTCGATGTGCATAAATATTAACCGAACATGTTTGACAAATACTAGGTGCAGTCCCTCGACCTGTATACCTGCCAAGAATAGATCTTTCTGTCCCCCACAGGAAGTTCCCTCATGTTCCTTCCTGGTTTACTGCTCCTTGCCACCTGGGCCACCATCCTTTGGCATTTGCCTTTCCTCATGTAAATAAGGTGAGTGGAAGGAACCTCGCCTGCATTTGGCTGCCTGCACTCAGCCTCACTCCCACAGGGGAGACCCATGGTGCATCTGTAGCTCATTTCTCTTTGTGGCAGTGTAGCATGTTACCGTATGAACATGCCGCAGGCTGTGTGTCCGTTTCCTTGCTGGGTGCCAAGTGAGTTCTTCCCAGTCTTTGGTCGTTATGGGTACAGCGGTCGATGTCATTTTCTGTTGTTGGACTCCTCCATGTTCTCTACATTCACATATAAAATTAAAACTGTTTTTTTTTTGTCAGTTTCTACAAGATGTCTGCCAGGATGGTGATGGGGAATTGCTCTGGAATTTCAGATCCACTTGTGGATAGTTGACATTTTGACAATATTGGTTTTTGAAGCTATGAGTATGGTATATCGTTTATTCATCTGGGGTCTCATGTAGCCTAGGCTGGCCTCAGACTGGCTTTGAACTTCTGATGTCACATGACTTTACCTTCCAAGTCCTGGGATGTCAGGAGTTTCCTATCCTACCTGACTTTATGGGTGCCAGGGATCAGATCCACAGCTATGTGATTACCGGGCAAGCAATTTACCAACTGGGCTGTGTCCTCAGCACCTAGGGACTGTTTTATTGTTCTTGGCTTTGAGACTGTGCGGCCCTCATTATAACTCTTCATAAGCACACTGCTTCTTCTTGCTTTTCAGTGACTGTTTTCACTTCTTTTCACTTGTTTGCCTATAGCATACAAACGTGCATTGATTTGGGGCAGGAGAGATAGCTCAGCAGTTAAGAGAACTTGATTCTGATAGAGACAACATGTGTTTGACTGTCAGCACCCACATGGCAGCTCACCGTCATCTAATTCTAGAAAATATGATATCCTCTTCTGACCTTAGCAGGCACTGCATACATACGAAGCACAGACATACACATAGGCAAACACACACACACACACACACACACACACACACACACACACACATTAAAAAAATCCATTGGAATTTTGGAGGGGCATATATTGGATTTGATATGACCTTGATATTCATGCTGTTAGAGCTACAGGTGTTTTTTTTTTTTTTTCTTATTGACCTACTGGACTTTTCTTCTTGAACAATGATGTCATCAGCTCTTAGGGACACTTCCTTTTTTTTCTTTTTCTTCTTTGCGAATGTTGCTTTGCTTCCTTGCCTGGGCTTACCACTCAGAAGCCGAGAGAGTAGGTCTACTGATTGGCCCTATCTCCCAGAAAATACTCCCACATTTCAGCTCTGGGGAACAGTCCTGGTGTGGGTAGCAGGGGTTGGGGGATGTCCTCTTCTGCCCTTTAATCAAAGGAAGTTCTTTCTTCTTCCTGCTGCAGAGGCTCGTTAGGGCAAATGACTACCGGATTTCACCACGTGCCCTTGCTAACTCTACTGACACAGTCATACAGATCCTACCCATTATCGTTTTAAATATATGGCACACTTCACACAGTTTCCAAACACAAAACCAACCTTGTATTCCTGGGTTAAACCCACTCGGCAACGGTTGGATTTGACTTTCTTCGCTAGTGTTTTGTTAAGTATTTTGGTGTCTCTCTTCATTGGTGGATATCACTTTCTTGTGTTTTCTGTTGGTTTCGGCATCGGGGCGGTTAAAAGAACGCCTGAAATCTGCTTTATCTCAATGTCACTCTGCAGGACTTAAACACAGACAGGGGAGAGTAGGGAAGCAACAAATGGTGGTACAGAGTGCTGGGGCCATTAGGAACGTTGCTCTGGTTTGGCAGAGAAGAGAAGGGTCAGCAAGATCAGAAGGGAAGTAGGGAGCAGAGGCTTAGAGCTGCCAGAAGTCCGGGGGGTGTGTATCAATCCAACTATGTTGCCTGACCTCTGACCAAACTTCACTCAAAAACGTTCTCACTACATTTCAGGTAGTAATAGTTTTCCAATAACAACGAGAGTCAGTGGGAAAACAGATTAAATTTAGAAAACTGTCAAACTGAGGCAGACAGTCTTAGGCAGTGTTCTATTGCTGGGAAGAGACACTATGACCAAGGCAACTCTTGTAAAGGGAATCATTTAATTGGGGCTGGCTACCAGTTTCAGAGGTTCAGACCTCCTAGCACCCCATTCTCATCTCGACGGAAAGCATGGTAAGCTGCAGGCAGACGTGGTGCTGGAAGAAGCGAGAGTTCTACATCTTGATCTGGAGGCAGCCAGGAGGGAACTGTATTCTGCAGGCAGCTAGCAGGAGGCTCCCTTCCTCACTGGACAGAGCATGAGCATAGGACCTCAAAGCCCATTCCTACAGTGACATTCCTAACAGTGCCATTTCCATGGGCCAAGTGTATATAAACCTCCACACATATCAAATGTTCTATGTAAAGTGGATCTTAAAGGTTGGGAAAAAATGTCACCGTATTTGGTACTCACCTGTCAGGGACCTGCTTGTATGTGAGGCACTTGCTGCTGGCTCCGGATATTGGACCTGATTCTTAGAAGCTGGAATCTGATAAGGTATGGACTACTGTTATAGACCCAAGACTGGACCATTAGACTGTTAGAAGATGGAAGGGTGACTTGGGGACGGAGCAGGAGTTATAGATCCTAGACACAAAGAAGAGATGGGGTAGGAGTAAGGTGGCATGTGACTGAATTTCGGACCTTACGAGTTGGTCTTAGGGATCTTGCCTATCCCCTGGACAAAGTCTACTGGTCTCCTGGCACTCCAGTTGCTGAGCCTTAGAGCCAATACATACAGATGTCATAACTGCTTCATTAGTTACCAAGGAAACCACACTTGAGTATAAACAGAAGATCAAAATATCCTCACTTAGGTAACTTCCTCACAGCTGCATAGAACCTGTCTGTGCTCACAGCATTGGCACATTTCATGTGCTTATCTAGTTTTGGGGAACAAATCTTGAAAAGCCAATTTTATTAAGAACTCCAGGTCTCTGGTTTGACTTAAGGTTACTTACTCCTCAGGAGCAGGTCAAGCTTAAGAAGGGAGGTAAGGATTGGAGGACTTGGTGGGGGAAACAGATCTTGTGTTGTCTATGGCTGAGTGTTCTGTTTCTAGCATCTGGATCCTGTCTTTTTAGACTTGTAAAGTAACAGACTCTAGGAAACTTCCAGAGCAGACCAACATCCAGCCCTCATTCTCCATCCCATCCCATTCTGCCTCTCTGTTGTTTTCTGTACTTGCAGAGGCCCTGCTGAATGCTAAGTCTCGAGAGCACAGCCGAGAGCTGGCCAGGATATCTTTCAGCAATATACTGGTGTCCAAGACAGTTGGGTTTCAAAATTTAAGGTGTCTTTGAAAAGATCCAGTGCAGTCCCTAAGATGGTGCTGACAGCCTGTTAGACTTGCAGTCCAAAGGCCTGAGTCAAGCCTCCATTTATACTACCCATCCTCTGTCTCTCTGCTGCAGGGCAGTCCTCACCAGAGGCCCTGGTAGGTAGCGTGTGTGTGTGTGTGTGTGTGTGTGTGTGTGTGTGTGTGTGTGTGTGTGTGTGTGTATGTAGGGAATAATTTGTTGGTGGGTCAGAGGTAGTATTCATTTTTAAGACACTGCAAACAGTTTCAATACTAGATGGTTAGAAGAGGGAAGGAACCTTTTCCCCCTACGTGGAGTACCTTTAACTTCTAGTTGTCACTTAACCTTGGAAGGAGGCAGCTCATTCCTTCAGAATGCAAGTCCAAGAGTCAACATACGCTTGTATCTTATTTGCTTCTGAAACATAGTTCCTGATGAGTTTGTCTTCTAGTGTTAGATCTTCTTCCCTCTATCTTCACTTGACTTTGTTGTGAGGGCAGTTTCCTGGGCTCATCAGATGATCAGCCCGCATCATAGTACAGTATAAATATTTAGTACCAGAGGTTGGCTGCTTTGAGGTTTGCACCTTGCTCTAAATGTAACTTGTGACTTCCCATCTGCTAATATTTTCCCATCTGCTAAATACCTGCCCCTAGAGGAAAAGGACACCTTTGTCATCCAGACCCTGCTTGACCTCCATATCTCCTCTACTAGAACTTGGATCTGGTGCCACTGTGTTAGGCATATCTGGACAGTCAGACTGATGACACACACAACCAAGACAAGCTGAGAGCTTGGTTAACCAGGGACCTGCCTTCCCCTAAATACGACTCTGAGTATTCTGCTTTTCCAGAGCTAGAAATGCTGGGTAGAGCATTTGTCCTGAGGCTGATAGCCAGCATTAGAGAACAGCCTCTATTTTTCTGTTTATCAAATATTTGCAAACATGGTCCAGGATATTGTAGGACCTAAGAGCACACAGGTTTTGAGCAGTTGGGAGACATGTTCAGCAGAAGAGAAAGAAACCACCAGAAGGCTGGCCCCCGTTTGAACAGTGGTGTCTCTGCAAGGAGCCTGCTGAATGCTCTCTCTCAGGGACTTGGCATCACAGATCTAAAGCCTCCTTTTCTAGTGCCCCTAGGACTGTGTATGCCCATCTACAGTGGGTACTGGAAGATAGAGAAAGCAATGTGTATGAGTCTCTCGGTGGATTCTCTCTTTAAACATCGCAACATGTGACAAAGGCGTTTGCAGCTATCATACCTACCATGCTGAGCTGCCAAGTTTCCCCTTTGTTCTTCAGATGTGTATGTGTGGTTCACATGCATGTCTAGGGATGTTCACATATGGGGACATATGTGTGGTCCATGTGGAGGCCCGGGCTGATGCAGAGTGTTGTCCCCAGTATTTCCCCACTTTAGTATCGAGGCAGGGTCTCTTTGGAGCTTCCTGATTGCACTGTTTTAGCTCTCCAGTTTGCTATGGGGATTCTGCTGTGACAGTCTCCCATCCAGGCTACCTGGCTTTACGTGCGTGGCAGGATCTCACACTCCAGGCCTGATGCTTGCTCACACGGCAAGGGTTCCATTAGCCAAGCCATTTCTCCAGCCCCTGTGTCCTCACTTTTAAGCTCAGGAGGCTTCTGGGCTTCAGCCTGTTTCCCTGTCAGGGCGCATGCTCCAGTGATGCCTGCTGCCTCCTATGGGAATGGTCCTCTCCAAAGCCAGTGTTCAGCTGGAAGAGCCCATCAACAGACCCCCCAAAACAAAGAATAAAATGGCCCCAAAGAGCAAATGTTACATGTCCCGGTAAGGATCCAGGCTGTCCCATGAGGCGCCAACCACACAGACACTTGATGGATAGTGGCAAATAATTATTCACAGCGTTGCTGCGAGCTCGCCTTCCTAGAAAGCCAGAGATGAATAAAATATACGAGAGTTCATCAAAATATACTGCAAGGACAACATATACAAACAGTACATTAAGCATTATGGAAGACAATAAAGAGAGCTGGAAAAGCGGATCTGAGTTAGCAGCTGGGCTCAGAGTCCTCATGCATCCCAGCAAACGGGAAGCAGCCGGTAGGCTTCTCCATGGCCCTGTGGTCCTGGGAATATTCGATTAGTTGGAAAACTTGGGTGGGTTCATTTAAACTGCCTCCTCCTTTCTAAAGCACACGTCCCGGTCCCCAGCTATACAGGATTCCTAGCACCAGGCCAGGGCTCTCTCCTTGCAGAGTGCAGTGTCAACAGAAATGTGACAGTGACATTTCTCTCTCTCAATTACTCGTAGGCTTCTCACCACCCGTATAAAATACATATCTTGCTCCGGTGAGATCCATTGTACCAGGGTCAGCGGGAACTCATTGTCCTTTTGCTGCAGAACAAGACAATAGTGACATCTGTTAGATTTGCTGTAAATAATCCAAGTGGTTCAGGTACAGAATGAGGGGCAGGGGAGGCAAGGAGAGGCCAGGATAGGAAGGGAGGATAGAAGACGGGCGGTGCACAGCAGAGGAGGGAGCTGGGAAGAAATCTAGTGGAATTTACCTAGTTATCCATAGCCTACCCAGTCCTGAGTCTGCCTGGGGAGACTTCAGTGAGTGGACTACGCTGTTTAAGGGGGCGCTACCCATTTTACAGGCGTATGCAAAACATCCGGCCTTCATGTCTGGAGCACATGCCTTCCTCCCTGGTGCGGAGGAGTGAGAAGAGTCAGGCCAGAGGAAGTCCTGATCCCCCTCTCTCAACAGAGTCACACAGAATTCAGGGGCATGGTCAGGAATTCTAATTGGGATGACAGAAGTCTATGATTCTGATTTAGTGCAATGGAGTCATTTACTTGACAGCTCCAATCAATAAGTTAAAACGGGGTGGGGGTGGGCCGTCACCCCGCACAAAGATTCCAGGAGCAGAGAGGCCAGTGGGCGTCTGAGGTGTTGCCCGGCCGCTGGCCTTTTAAGTCAGCATGTGAGAAAATCAAAAGCATGTTTGACAACCAGTCAGGGGGAAGCTCTTCTCCGAAGGAGAGATTTTTCATGGAAAGGAAAATTTGGCGACAGGCAAGGGACTGTGCCTGGGATGACAAATGAGGGCAAGACATCCTAGTGGAGCCTCTCAGAAGTCCCACTGGCTGTTTCCTTTTTCACCTGTGTAGGAGGCAGTCTGCCTGTGTGGGTAGGCATGTGTATGCCTAAGAGGCAGACGGCATGTCTACATATGTATGACTGCACACACGTTTGCTTGTGCAGGAGGGAGAGTCATATTGGGACACATGTACACATGTGTAGGAAGAAAGACAGTTTGCCTCTGTGTGTGTGTATCGGGGGGTGCATGTGTGTGTTCATGCACACAACCACACATGAGTGTATGTGTGTGCATATATATGCAGGAGGGGCTGGCTAAGCATATCTACACACATGTGCATGAGTCTCAATATCTTTTTCCCAGCTCATAGTTTGGGATACTGTCAAAGAATGGATGTCAAATGCTCGACCAAATGGCTTCAGCCTCACCTAGGGCCCAGCCACAAATCATCTCCACTCAGGACGCTGGGCCCTTAAAGACAAAGATCTTTGCAGCCTGCGCCTTTTATCCCGTCTGTCATATCCAGAAAAGTGAGCATGCGATTTCAATTTGAAATTAAAAGTCAGTTCTGAATAACAGAACTGCGTTCTCATTTCCTAATGCCCTGCTTTTTACTACTTAGCATTCAACTGTGAAAAGTCTTTTAAAACTCGGAACAGCAGTAAAACTTGAATGAATTTTTGACCCATTATTGCATAGCGGGTGCGCCTTCCAAGTTGGCGAGACTGCCAAGTTCTCGCCACCTAATATTTCCACTTTAATTGTGCCACTTGAGAAATTTACGTGCCTCAAAATATGGCATGAATCTTAGGCTTATTGCAGTATCATTAGCAGCAGCGTTTAAGCAACATCTGTGTGCTATAGAACTAATTGAAGCAGCAGAAGTGGCAGCTGTAAATCCACAGGAAGATGGCAGTTTGTACCCGGCACTGCTGAGCTAGCGCCTAACTGTCAGCCTGTTCCCGCAATCTGCTGTCGAGCACCGTGGTACAGGCACACAGTGTCCAAAAAAATACAGCGAGGAGGCTAATGACCCTATTAACCACTTTGCTGCACCAATTTGGCTGTTTTTCCAGTTTCCTTGTTGAATTTCATTATAAATTTTACCATTTCTGTTAAAAAAAAAAGTCCGGTGTGATGTGCGTCTGACTTTCTGTGACTTTACCTGAGAAATGCTCCTCTGGCCAGACCAACCATTGATGTGTGTGTGTGTGTGTGTGTGTGTGTGTGTGTGTGTGTGTGTGTGTGTGTGTGTGATTTAATAATGCTTCATACCGCAACCCCTCTCTCCCGTTGCTTTAGCAATTTGATTGCAAACACTTCCATTAAAATAAAACCACTCGAATTTTAAATTCCTTATAATATCGATACTTAAAAGCAGTGGTATTTTCTTCCCACGAATACAGCATTTTTAATAATCAATACAAGATGGCAGCAGTAGTTTACTATCGATTGGCAGTTAAGGGAGAGGTACAGGGCGGTCAGATTACCTGAGGGCCTGGGGCACCTCTCCATTGACTGGCCGGGTCATTCCTGGCAGCTGACTGAATCCGGTTACATACTGGTTCGCTCTGTGGAGGCTTTGGCTCTCTCTTCCTTCAATAGAGAGAGAAATGGGATTAAGCCGAGCTGGTAGTGAGGAATGACCCTAGCCTCCTCTCTCTGGTGGAGCTCCGAGGGCCGTGGAGCCCTCATATCTATTTGGAGTGATTCCTGCAGAGTGCAACTGGAAAAAATGTCTCTAACATCTGTGAAGCGCGGCTCCATTTTGCTTTAAACTCTGCTCCTGATAGCTTTTGTCTTGACAGTGGATGGATGCTCCTCCCTTGGTGCCTGGCCCATGCACGAGGAAGGAATGGGCTATCTTTCGGAGCACTTGAGAGTATTGGAAATACACAAAAGAAGTCCTTCTTCGATATATGATGACTGGTGTGTTTGCCAACAACCTGACTTCATTAGAAACTTGGCACGTCCACCCGGCTACCATGTGACACACTGTTAACTGTGGACATTTGTCGTCTTAATGCTCAAGTACTCAGGGACTCAACTGATGAGGGAGAAACTGCTCGGAATCCACTGAACCCCACGTCTAGGGTGGTACAACACCTCACGGTATTGAAAATCAATAGCCACGTGACCACCCGAAGGTCAGAGGGCTCCAGAATTAACTTTCTGGTACTAAATTACAATCCCTTGTTTCTTGGTTTATTTTCCAACAATAACACACTTTCAGGGGGTCTGGTTTAAAACCACTTATAAAACACACAAGGAAGGAAGAAAATACAGAATTGCTGGTGAGCAGTTGCCAGGGGCTCCCCCCAGCTCAGACATCACTAGGCTGAGAGGATGCTGAGAGCCCATCAGTTTGCAGTTAAGCCTTATTTTCTCAATCTACTGGGGTTTTTTGTTTGTTTGGTTTTTGGTGGTGATGTTTTTATGTATGTATCTATATATCTATCATTTATATGTATGTATGTATGTATGTGTATATATGTATGTATCTATATGTATGTATGTATGTGTATATATGCATGTATATATGCATGTATGTATCTATATGTATGTATGTGTATAATGTATCTATATGTATGTATGTATGTATGTGTATATATGCATGTATCATCTATCTATCCATCCATTCATCTATCTATCTATATATATATATCATCTATGTATGTATGTATGTATGTATGTATGTATGTATGTATGTATGTATCTATCTATGTATCATCTATCTATCTATCTATCTTTTTTTTTTTTTTTGGTTCTTTTTTTCGGAGCTGGGGACCGAACCCAGGGCCTTGCGCTTCCTAGGTAAGCGCTCTACTACTGAGCTAAATCCCCAGCCCCCTATCTATCTATCTTACTACCTACCTATTCATGTTGTTTGGGAACTGTCAATCTCTGATATATCAAAATAATGCTCTTTAATTACAACTTGGACACAACTACTGTCCCGGGACAACATAGCCCAAGCCCAGAGCACACAGACAAGGAGATTAGGCTTCTGGCATTTCTCTTCTGCTGCAAGCA
Source organism: Rattus norvegicus (assembly GCF_021556685.1). Taxonomy (NCBI): domain Eukaryota; kingdom Metazoa; phylum Chordata; class Mammalia; order Rodentia; family Muridae; genus Rattus; species Rattus norvegicus. The sequence goes on along the minus strand of NC_141534.1, from coordinate 204,889,563 downwards.
GACTTCCGTGCCTTTCTTTGTATGTAACTCAGAATGAAATCTGGTGAGCCTATCTTCATGTTTACATCCAAACATTGCTGAGTGTCCAGTCATAGGTATTTCACTATAGCTGTTAAAGCTACTTAAAAAATGGAACTTGGGGCTAGTGAGACGCTTGGTGTGGAAAACCATTTGCCACGAAAACCTGAGGACCTTCACTCAATTGCCAGAACCTACCAGGCAAAGTCGGACGTGGTGGTGCACACTGCCCTCACAACACCCCTCTGGCAAGATGAGAAGCAGAGAGAGGAGGAGCACCTGTAAGTTCAAGGGTCAGTGAGCCTGAAGCACACAGTGTGGCAGAAACAAACTGCCTTGACAAAGTGGAAGGTAAGAACAGACTCTAGAAAGTTGTCCTCTGACAGCCACATAAATGTCATGGCACATGTGTGTCCATACACTTACAACAACAATGAATTTAAAATAAAACAAACAAACAGAGCAGGGACATCAAAACTACTTAATCCGTGTAAAAATAACAAGGGTCATGAGTAACAAACAGGCAGTAAAAGTAGCTGTTTCCTGGAGAGAAAACATCCAAGCAACGTTTTCCACTCATGGGAGTGGGGATGCTCCCGCACAGCTTCCACATGCACTGTGATCTGTTTTTTCCTGGGTGCCGCTGAGGAAGGTGCCCTCACACACATGTATCTGGAAAAGCAATGACCTACGGCTTTTCAGAAAACCAGGGATATCCTCTGATCTGATGCCCGGAGTGGACAACTGGGCTTTACTTCAGGTCAGCTGCCGGATGGCCTCAGCCCCAGCAGGGAAGGGCTCTGTTCCACAACATTCCACCGCTCCAGGCGCCAGTCAAAAGACCGCTACCAACATACGACTTTGTGTGCATCCTGACTGGTCACTTGGAATTTCTGGTTCAAAGATTTTTCCACATGTGGACAAATTTCACCGCAGGACAGACATCTCTCTCTCTCTCTCTCTCTCTCTCTCTCTCTCTCTCTCTCTCCCCCCCTCACCCCCACCCCCCACACAACTTAGTACGGACTTCTCTGTCAGAGAGCTTTAAAGATCATAGAGAAAGTCATGGATTTTCAAAAGTTCCGTCTTTTGTTAAAAAGGTAAACTTTTTACTGCTGGTAACAAATCCTCCTTGAAAGGACCAATTTGCTTCATATTTAAGCAAATGCCTACTGAGTACGAATCTTAATAACCGTGGCCAGCTGTTCATCTAACATTGAGGCTGTGGGAGACCTTGGCCACATGGAAGGATGCCAAGACCATCCCCAGGCAGCAGCCCCCCACTTCAGGATAATTCTGGTTTTGGCCTGCAGGTCTCCAGGTCCTTGAGTAAGTGACACCCATACGTTTGCTCTGTCTTGAGCAGGTCGGGTCCCGAGACAGCGGCAGCAGGAGGATCACACAGCGCTGAAGCAAACCTCCAGAGGAGGCCCTGGGATGCTGCACGAAACCCAAGGGATTCTCAGTGTGACTGCCTCAAAGGTATGCCCAGGAGGCCGGGGATCTGGCGGTTTCCTGGATTTGGAGGGCCACACTTTTAAAAGAGAAAGCAAAACTGAAGGTGTGTTAAAGTGCACCTGTAATTCCAGAAGTTGGGAGGCTAAGGCTGGAGGCTAATCTGGTTCACAGAGCAGAGTTCCAGACCAGCTCAGGGTCTGCAGTAAAGCTCGGTCTCAGAAGCTCAGGCAAGCAAGCAGACAACAGTAGCAATACATACCCTTTAGACACCTTTACCTCTGGTTGCCGTGAGTCTCGCTGGGACTGAGGACTCAGCGCTGCAGTCCTTGGCCGTATCTCTCTTAGAGCAAGGTGCCTGCTGTTAGCGGCACTGCAGATGCTCCATGCCAGCCCCTTTAGACCTTGGGGGTTTTGCCCATCTGTGCCATTTTCCCTGGCCTTCTGAGAGGCTGCAGCAGTTTCCAGGGGTGAAGAAAGCTTCTGAAAAGACTCTTACCCAAGCATTATTCTGCTCTGAAAGGTCCGTATTATCAGGGGCTGGTGGCTTAGTAGTTAAGAGTGAGTCTTGCTTTTCTAGAGAGCCCAGGTTCAGTTCCCAGCTCATAGCTGCCTGTTACTCCAGTTCCTGGGGATTTTACACTCCTTCTGGTTTCCACAGCTACACACACTCATGACGCCCTGAAGAGCAGCAGAGAAACTCCACACCCACATGTGGCTCATGTGCCCCTGGATCTATGGGTAAGCAAAGCCTGAGGCTCACTCAGCTTCCTAAAGAACTTACCACTCACGGTGAAGATCTTCTCTTTTCCTGAAATTGCCCCTGGCTGGGACCAGTGCTAGGTGTTTGATGATCTATACCCTCCAGGGAAAAGGGTTCTGACCAGCCCATTTCAGAGACGGGAACACTGAAGATAAAATACGCCCGCAGACCGGCCCTGGGCTGGCCACTCCTGCGATAGCTCCATCAGTCCTAAGTTCCCTCTACCATGGAGTCCAGGTCCTCCAACCTCCCAGTCCTGGGGCCACAAGGAGTGGGCTTCTTCTTGTCTCCCATCACACCTAGGGCTCACACACTCCCTAGGGCTCACACCTGCCACAGTGCTTCAGCCCACCCACACCCCCAGGTGCAGCCAGGCCTGCAGCTCCGCTGTGACTCTGTGCAAGTGTCAGTACCAGGAGGACTGAGCAATTACATTCCACATCTGAATTTCTTCTATTTTCAAAGTGTTCTACACTAATTAGTGCTGTTAGCTCTAAGGATTAGTAGCCTCTCTAACAAGACACACGACATTAAGTGACTTACCTAATTATGTAAAACACAGGGATGGGAGAAGAGAAGGCAGGCTTCCCTCGGGCAGGGCTCTGGCCTGCGCTGCCCACTCCTGTACCTACCTGGCTTCTATTCTCCTGGCTTCCCAGAGATGGAGACAAATGGTGTGGTCTGTCTACCTCCGGATAGGGGTGAGTGTGCCCACCTTAGGGGTCTCCTCAGTGCATCCCCCTGGCAAGGATCAAAGCAACCTCCTCTAAATATCTGGATAAAAGATCTTTCCAGAAAGAGAACCTGCCCTGGAGCGGTGAGCTGGGCGAGGGTACAGGTGGTGCAGGCCGAAAGGGTCCCCTCAGGAGTGGGTGTGGGCTGGTCTTAAGCTACATCTTTTGTTCTAGGTGTGCAGAGCTGTCCTCTGGTCACCATTCAAGATAAAAAAAATCTAGCACACATTTGGCAACAAGTCTGCCTTCTGCCTGCCTCACCATTATCTCCTGATTCCCTGGTGGCCTCTCGCTTGCAGGGCTTACATGCTCTCACTAACATCTGTCTGTCGGCCTGTCTGTCTGTCTATCGGCTATCCATTTATTTATCTGTTCATTGACCTATTTATTTAATGTGTGATCTATCTATCTATCTATCTATCTATCTATCTATCTATCTATCTATCTATCTATCAGTCATCTATCTATGTGTGTGTATGTGTTTATGTGTGTGTGTGTGTGTGTGTGTGTGTGTGTGTGTGTGTGAGTTCTTTCCTTTCACCAAGTTCTGGGGATCAAACCCAAGTTGCCAGGCTTGGCAGCATGCACTTTTTCCTGCCACCCATCTCGCCAGCCTCTGAATTTCCTAAAGCTACCAGCTCCTTCTACTTGCAACGCCATCTCTCTCTGTTTCCAAAGGCACAGCTCAGTTCCCACCTCCTCCAGAAAGCCTCCCTTGGTTTTCTAGTTGACCTTTTCCCTTCCCATCCACCCCACTCCATGCACAAGACTAGGCCTACCAGGAGACTCATGACCCTGAATTAATTTTTATTGCTACTGGAGAGTGCTTCTAATCTGAGCCCATGACTTTTGTACACTGTGACCTTGTCTGCATGGGGGGCTCCTATCATCTGCCAAACACATAGAGGGGGAGAGCCTGACAAGGCAAGGACCTCCATCCCCAACTAGGGAGTTCTCGAGCACTCAGGGTGCTATCATCTTTATGATTCTAAACATTGCTGTTGCAGGATCTTAGCTTATACAGTTAAACAGAATGAAGAAAGTCTAAGTCACAACTTCCTTATACTGAGATAATCCTTACAGCAGCATGCAAATGCAGATGTTTTGAAAAAGCAAACTTCATGATACATACATATAAATATACTCTCTGGCACACACACACACACACACACACACACACACACGCGCACACATCCTTAATAACAATCAGGGGTTATATTGTCAAGGTGAACATATTCTTTCTGCGTATGGTGCATGTTTCTGTGTGTGGCGTGCTTGGGTGACAGGGCAGACATGCAAGTGTCACAGAATACACGTGGAACTCAGAGGACAGGTGATTATCCTTGTCTTCTATTTTGAGGTCAGGTTGCTGCTTGCCACTTTGGGTGACAGGCTGGTGGGCTTGTGAGTTTCCCAAGAGACTACCCTGTTCCTGTTTCCTGTTTTACTATAGAAGCTCTGGATTGCAGACAGGAGTTACCCTATCAAGCTGTCTGTGGATTTGAACTCAGATCCTCAAGCATGCACAGCAAGTGCTTTACCCACTGGGTCATCTCTCTAGCTTATTTTTTCTTACAAAGACAACTCTAAGTGAGTCACAACACACCAGGAAATAACATGGGACACACATACACACTTAACAGTGCAAAGCGATTCTCTCCAACTTTCCTCACTAAGAAAATGTTGACTAAAAATATTGATATGTTCTTTTCCTCACGTCTCCACTTGTGTGCAAAGTGTAATCAAACCTTTGCTTTGTAAAACAGCACTAGTCACGTGACAGTGTCACCATTCACCAGTATCACTCAGCTGCTACGTCTGGCTGTGACCTTAGCTGCACATTCGTGCAGGAGGCTTGGCCAGTCCACAGCCACAGTACACTTACTGGCTCCTGAGCTGCTGTCGCGTGTGATGGGGCCATACACGGCAGTGTTGTAAGGTGTCGTAATGGCGGCATCAAGTGCTCAGGCAAGTGTTTCTGTAGGGTGGTTCCTTTTAACTTTGTGGGGTGTGTGTCTGTGATGTGGGATGCATGTGTGTGGTGTGTGCATGTACAGAGGTGCTTGTGACCCCTGTGCACTCAGATGTCAGCTAAAGCAGACGCTGGGCATTTCCCTGTAGTATTCTCTGCCTTGCTTTCCACAGGGTTTCTCACTGAACAGGAAGTCTGCTGTCTGGGTGAAGTTGGCTGGCAGTGAGCTCCCAGTAGAAGGGTTGCAGGCATCCATGAGCACACATGCTTTACATGTGGATGCTGGGATCCAAACCCAAATCCTCATCCTTGCATGGCAAGTGTTCTCACTGCCTCAACTCTCCAGCCCCGAGAAGGGTCTTAGATGTGGGATTGCCATAGGGCCGTTGATTCATGAATTTTGCTGATATTTCCACTGATGCTGCAGATAAATAATCAGACACGATTTATAGCTGAGTCTCACTGCAATGAGATACCACCTGCTGCTTTACCCCAATATGATTACAAGTGAGGAAGGTCTCTCTCCCAGAACCACCAGGTATCCACCTTCTATTCAGTTCCACTGCCCCTTCCAGAGGCTCATGAGGACCACTTTACATCTTTGCTGATGACGGCCCTGTTCTCCACTGGTGTTCTAGATACTCAACCTGTCAAAAATTTTTAAATGGTTTAGAGTGGTGTGTGTGTGTGTGTGTGTGTGTGTGTGTGCGCACACACACACACACACACATGGGCACATATTTATGCACCATGGCCCATGTGTGAAGGTTAGAGGGAAGCCCCCTGGACTCTGTTTTCTCTTCATACCCTGTGAAATCTGACCATGGAATGTGGGTTGTCAGGCCTTTATGTAAGTTAGCACTTCTACCCACTGAGATGGAGATGTCTACTGGCCTTTTTGTTAGTTACAGAACCTCTTTACATATTACAGACCCACTCTGTTAGAGGGGTAGTCCACATTTCCTTCCCAGTGAATTGCTTGCCCTCTGCCTCCATCCATCTCATGGGTTGAATGATTGAGGCTTTTCCTTTAGGGCTCCTGAGCTTCTGCCACATCCCCAGATATCTCCTGCATACACAAGCAGAGGCACAGGCATATTCTCTCCGGCCATAATAATAGGTAGGGCATGTTCATCTGTCTAAAGTCAGCAAATTGTCTTATTTTCTGAATAGCTTGCCCAGCTGTCCTGACTCCCTGCAACCAGGAACTGACGTTCTGTATTGGTCACATCCTTAGAACCCACACACTGCCAGATGCTTCTGGCCCCACCACCTGGCTCCCCCATCGGTTATTTGCCTCTTTTGAGTCAGCCCCACATGCCTTCCTTAATGGTGACTTTAGGATTGGTTTGGTATCATTAATGTTAAATTTTCCCTAGCTGGTTTGAGCAAATATATGTTGCCTATGAGAACTGCAGGGCCAGGCCAGAAGTAATGTGCATGCATTTTTAGAAATTACTGTTGCAAAAAGGTGGCTCACTGTCTTTCTAAAACCTCCTGTGTGCCCTGGTATGGACACATATCAGAGGTGGCTTTTGTGAGCTGTAACACAGCCACAGGTTTTCCAGACCCAGCTGTGGCCTAACACCCCAGTCCTAGGGAATGCTACAGGTTTAAGGACCTCTGCTATTGATGACTTTCAAGGCAGCAAAGAAGAAATGGACTCTGGTCATCAGGTTGCCCGGGAGGGAAAGGCAAGGGCATCTTGACCTTTGTCCTTCTGGAAGGGATGAATAGATCACTGAGGGTCCCTGGGCTTTTTGAAGACATTTGAACCTGGGCTTCTCCAACTCTAAAGTCGGACTTCTCAGCATCTGACACCCGGTGCATGCTGGGAGCTGCTTGCAGCTCTTACACTGTGACCTGGCAGTAGCCTGACAAGAGCACACAGCTCCCAGCTTTGCCACTGTCACTCAGAGGCAGTAGCAAGAGTGTCCCGGTGCTGCTGCATCCGTTGCACAAATTGGCTTCAGACAACAGAAGTATGTTCTCTTCTATCTCTGGAGCCCAACGCCTGCAGTAGAGGTGTTGACAGGCTGTGCTCCCCAAGTGCTCCGTGCAGGGGCAGAGGCTTTCTGGTCTCTTGAGCTCTTGTGCTCCACATGAGACCAGCTTGAGGCCGTGTGGTTCTCATCTTTCCTCTGGCCTCCTGACAGCTTCTCTGTGTCTGGGTCTCCTCTCTGTGTGTCTTGGGAACTTTGTCATTGGGTCTAGGGTCTACTAAGGTGCTATAGGCTAATTTTACTTGCGACCTGTGTTTACAGCAGCAGAGTTTAGAGGTGGGCTGCCTCTTTAGAGGCCTCTTTCAATGCCTCATACAGGCAAGGCAAGGAGATCATGGGGCTGCTCAGGACGCCACAGCTACCAACATGGATGAGTTGACCTCTGCTTTGGCCACCTACTACCGGGCACTGTCGTCTCTTTCCCTAGAACAGGGCACAGGCCCTCAACAGGAGAAATCTCCAAAGACATGAGTGTGACGCTGTCTCTCTGAACACCAAGATTCAGAGGTCACCATGCTCCCTGTGGTCTGACCATTCAAAGCTTGCACAGTGGGTACAGCTGGAGTTCTGGGGTTCCACCCTGGCAAGCACAGAAGGAAGAACAGGACCCAGAGCCAGAACTGTGTGGACTCATAGTCCTTACAGCCTCGGGCTCAACAGACGTTTCCATCTTCGGCTGATGAAAGTCTGCTCATCTACATCTGAGACCAATTTACTGGAAACTACAGAGTGCCTGTCACATTGCCTCCTTGCACAGAAGTGGGATGTTTGCATGGAAGAGTACAGACAGCTACATACCTCTTGGTGCTGTAATAGTTAGACATGTCAATCTGCATCTTAAGGAAGCAGCACCTTTAAATAAATGAGTCTTCTCAGCTAGTCCCCAGCCTGGAAACACAAGAATGCAGCCTTCCTCCTGCAGTGAGCGGACCTGCCCACATGGCTGCCTCAATGACGCTCTCAAGTTCAACACCGAGGTTGCTGCCAGACATGGGTCTCGTACCTTTGTGTTCAGTTATACTGTGCTTCACGTGTTTGCACGCTCAGAAACTTGGCTGTGCCTGGCCTTTGGTTAGAGAACCCAAACCTTGAATCAGGAAAACACACACACACACACACACACACACACACACACACACACACACACACACACACGCACACACACTCTCTCTCTCTCTCTCTCTCTCTCTCTCTCTCTCTTTAAACTCTGCACACAGCTCACATGCTTACACTGGAAAGTGGCAGGGGCTGTGCTCCTCTGTGGCTCCCACCTGCCCGGTTGTTCAGTTCCAGCATTTTGTGTGATGTCTCATGGGTAAGGACACTGGAGTTTTGCTTTCAGGAGTGTGGTTTAGCAATGGTTACAACACCTACAGTTTCTCAATGTTATCAATAGATTCAACATCAGTTCGCGCCAACTACAACTTGATTTCCTCATAAAATGATAAAGTTTATTTCAAAAGGATGCCAAACTGTTGAGCTGGCCCCTTCATCCCCTTTAAGTTGAGGAACACAGGTGGTTTCTATGCTGCCCTCTTCCGCTTCTGTCCACCACTGCCTGTGGGCCAGGGGCACTGCACCAACACCTACCAGTGATGGGATGTATATGGTCACTTCTAGACTGCAACCTGTAAACCTAGGTCATGAAGACCCCCCTAGCAGGGTGGTGGTAGCCAGAGGAAGATTACGTCGCTTTTCTGAGAACAACACAGAATCCAGAATTGAAGCTGCATTGAAGGCAGGAGTGTTGCATCTCCACATACAAAAGCTTCCCCTTTTAAGAGGATAGAGGCAAAGAAGAGAAACTTTCACCTGAGCTCATCACACACTGACATTAATTAACAGTTTCAATCACAGCTGTTGCCGGCTCTGGGGCTGGCACTAACCTGCAACCTTGCCCTTCTCACCAATCAGACGTATACATTCCCACTCTCCCATAAGACACCGGTACAAGACAGGGATCCCACTTCTAAATGTTCTAAACACCGGCAGCTCTCACAGCAGGACCTGCAGCAGGGTCAGGCTCCCCATGAGAAGTCACCTGCACAACTGAGAGCCATCCGTTGGCCTGTGATTTTGTGCATTTATTTCCTGGCCTTTCCTGTGGCCTCCAGAGATCTCAGGTTGTTGCTTGGGGGTACCAAGGATCTTAGAGTAACAGAGTACTCCCTTTAGCCATGTTCAGTGGTAGATCTAGCCCTGTCCTTGCTGGCTGGAGTATTCACTGTAGTATCTCTTCATTGCCTGGTCCAGAAACACGTGGAGAGAAGTTCCTTCGAGGATCTTCTATCAGCCCAGTGGGTCTACTGTCATGCACACACATCTCAGGTCCTGTGTTGGCTAGCAGGGGAGGGGGGCAGGAGGGGTTACTGGGACCCAGGGCCTCGTGTGTCTGTGAAGTACTAAGCATCGAGCCCAGGACCTGCCTGCTTGGAAGGTCCTTCACCCCTTATTTGATATCCTCAGTTCTCTTACTTCTTCATTGTGAGGTAGTGAGGTTTACCTGGACTTGACCTTACATTGTAGCCTAGTCTAGCCTTGAGCTTGTGATGCTCCTGCCTGTGAACCTGTGATAGGCTCCTTTTACAGAATATGTGGAATAAGAGGTTTGCATTACTACAACCCCACCATTTTTCTATTACTGTTACTTTCACCAATCTTCTCTTTCTTTTTTTTTTTTAAAAAAAGAGGTACTTGTTTAATGTGTGTATGTGGTGTGTGTGTGTGTGTGTGTGTGTGTGTGTGTGTGTGTGTATGTGTGTGTGGGTGCACAAGTGTCATGATGTCAGTGTGGAGGTCAGAGGACAACTACTGGGAGTCAGCTCTCTCCTTCCACCTGAGTTCTGGGGAGCAATATCAGGCCACTGGGCTTGAGAAGCAGGTGTTTTAGTCTCTGAGACCTTTGGCTGTCCCTTTCCCAGTGTTCCTTGCATAACTGAAGACTTGGCCTACTTTCCCTGCCCACATAGTATGCACACAGAATGACAGATTATGTGCACAGTTGTGCCTGTAGGCATGGTCAGTTAGGTATGAGGAAGGTAAAATTGCCCGTAGAGACGGCCATTAGCAACAGATGCAGCCACTGTAATCTTCATGGCCTTATTCTGCACTCATAATCAGAAGGCCACTTGACGCCCTCCTGTGCTACCTTCTCCAGCTTACCAGGATGTAGGATGTGCTTCTTCCTGTGAGAATGGAAAGAGCTAGTCAGTCATACAACATGCCTCCTATTATTCTAGGTAGACTCACCCCTACTCTCAACGATTGATACCTAAGTTGATTCCAGTTCCTTATCTGATGAAGAGAATTTAGGTGTATTTATGACTGCCTTATCCCTTGTTCCTTGGAGTCTGATCTTCGGGGATCTTTTGATAGTTCCGACAATGCCTAAGGCATGCTCTTCATACTCTGGTGTCTCCTGGACAGGGACACTGAGGACCTTGGTGAGCCATTTCCAACCTCATCATCCACACCGACATCTCAGAAGCAGGATAGAACAGCTTGAGCTTTTGTCGACAGCCATTACAGCAAGGCAAGATTGAGGGGAGAGCGCTGAGCTCACAGAGGTCAAAAAGGTGTGAAAACAACCAGGCGGGACAACCAGCTTTAACCCCATTCTCAAGATACCTTCTATGTTCTCCAGAGTCACCAACAGCCAACAACACCCATGCTTCCTTTTCATACCTACTAGACCATTCTCAATTTAATCCCAGACAAAGTTTCAGTGGCTCTGTCCCATCAAACTGAAAAGCATCCTGGTGGAGGGGGGACAGAGATGCCCAGGGTCCTGATCCTCTGGGGAAGCTCTGGGACACTGACACCTGGCTTCTTTTAGCTTTTGGAGCTGGATTTGGAGACACTAGCCAGGCCTGACACAGTGAAGTTGGAAGGTTTGGTACTGGCTGTACATGCTGGGGTGCACCTGGTTCTGGGGTTCACAATCCTGCCTAAGACCCAGTTACAAAAGGTGGGAACACGTGAGCAGAATTGGTTTGAGTGCCCTGTCCAGTGTACAGAGCCAGTATGAGGTCTATGCTCATGCCCAGGACTTTCCTAAAGGCAGAGGGACAGACTGCACCCCACTCCCAGGGTACAGGGTCCACACAGGAGGCCCAAGAGGAAAAAAGTCCCATGGCTGCCATGTGTGCCAACTTCTAGGTCAGACCTGAAGTGCAGCGTCCCCACAGACTTGGTGTGTTTGGGATCTGCAGCCTTCCTCAGGTTGGAGAAGGTGGGGACCTTGAGGAAACACTGTAGTTCTTCCCAAAAGGGAGTTATTCAGATGCAGACAAGGCCATGGGGTGTGACTGTCTGATGGGAGTCAGAGGTAGTGTCTCCAGCTGTGGTCATGTATTCAGACAATCTAGGGCTTTCTGAGGTTGGTGAAAAGTCTCTGGTCACTGTTAGCATGGAATTGGGGCCTGGCTCGCCCCGGACACAGATGGAGAAAACACAGATGAAGTCCAGACATGTGGGACACCTCCCCTCTCCCCCAAGTTCCCATGGGCTTAGGAAGGATTGGCTACCTCTGGCTTCAGAGATAAGTGAAGCCTGCTGAGGACACACTGAGTGGCACTTCCTAAGTTCTGTCCAATATGACACAGGACCCAGAAAGGACTGTCCCACCTGCTGGAGTGTGTGGTGTTTGATTCATGTCATGCAGAGCCCGTGGGGCTGCTCTGATCCAGGACCCAAGAGCCCATAAGATGGCTTCCAAACGTGGTTAGGGGTGTGACTCTTAGTCCATACCCTTTCTCTAAGAATTGACTCCAGAATGTTCCAGGGGTAGCTTGAAGCTGGTCTTGCACCCATTCCTCTAATATGGGGGTCTTCCAAGAAACCTGGGTGGAACAACCAGGTAGGAAGGAGTCCAAGGTACAGCTACCTTCCAGGAGCCAGCTAAAGGGAAGGACTCTAGTCAAAGCCCCATGCCCGCCATTGGGGGTCACCATGCAGAACCTGTGGTACACAGTAGCTGCCTGTATTCCAGAAACTCTGTTTCCAAGTGGCCCAACATGGTGGCAGAGAAGAAACTTACTTCAGTGAGAATTCTCATGCCCTGGCAATTAGGAAATGTCCATCTTCAGGACACCTGCTTAGGCCAGGCTCGTGGGTGCTTAGTGATGGGCTGGCTGCTCAGTCTCAGGTACTTGCATGGGCTGACCCTGAGCGACAGAGGGGCTTCAGAGCCACCCCCGCCTGGTACGATAGCCTAGATGCAGAAATGCTCCTGGACTCTTAGAAGTTGGACATCAAGGCACTGACAATTGTCTCATGCCCTAGGGTGACCCTCGCTCAGCCAGGCTAGAACCCAGCTTTCCATAGATGACCAAGAATGGGAAATTCTTGAGACAAGTCCCACAAGGAGGGCCTCCTGACAGACTCAACTGTATGTCACCCCCACATGCCTCCCATCCCCTCCATAGCTTCTGAAAATCTCACAGGTGCACCATCTTCTTGTAGCCATGCCAACCAAAACATGCGAAAGCAGCACTTCTGCAGGGTATCATACACATAGGGCATTTGGACACTGGCGTGCTCTCTAGCTGGGTTCCAACACATTTAGGTCAACAAATGGACCCGAAGGCACGCATAACTCATACTGTACAGCACTGAGACTTGGGTTGCCGTGTCCTGTGTGCACAAGGAGAGAGATACTGCTCCTTCCTCCGGCGGCCACCTCACTCCAGTGTTTGCATCTCTTGGAGTATCACATACACCATGCAGGGTCAGCTCTGACACTCCATGGGACTGGCTGGGAGTTGCTGTCACGCAGCACCCTGGCTGTGTTATTCCTTTCTCGGGCCACTAAACCAGAGATCGTGGCAAGGAAAACGTGGAGGCTCCACTCTGCATCCAAAGTGAAAACAGGTTCCCTGTGAGGCCCACCACTCTGGTTCACAGAACGTGCCTCACTTGAATCCCCTACCTGGCACGGGACTTCAATAACCCAGAGGTTGGCAGCCTGAAAATGAGGGTTTAATGGGAGGGTTTGCTTTCTTCTAAAGGCTCCCACCAGTGCCAGCACTGTACTGTACAGGATCGATCTTAATTACCGTCCATGTGGAATTTTTTTCTTGTGGCTCTTTTCAGTGAAAAAAAAAAAACATTAATGAGAAACTTTAAAGGCTTGTTAACAGTGTCCTCTCATCAATCAGAGGCGCTGTCAGGCTGGGCCCTGCTGTCAATTTGCACCTCATGGCCCAGCATCTACTTCCTACTTCCTCCTCCACTCTAGCCCCCCACCCCACCGCAGACCCTTGTTGGAGAGGCCCTGTGTGATGGAGGCCAGGCATTCTCCATCTGTCAGCAGCTGGAGCCATGGGGTCCTGGGATTCTGAGGCCCCTGGACGCCCGCCCTTGGTCACTTGGAGCCATGTCTGGACTTACAGATTCTTGCCCTGGCTTTTGATCTTCATTTCCCCTTGGCTTTAGACAGACAGACAGACGGATGGACAGACATACAATAGGACTGGGAAGGAGCCTTTCTTACAGAGTCTTACTCACTGTTTTCGAACTGTTCAAGTGACACTGCCAGGCACTTGATTCTTCAAAAAATGTTTTTTCCTCTTGTTTTTTGGCTGCTGTTTTGGAACGTCTTCCTATGTAGTTCTTCCTAGCCTGGTACTTGCTAGGTAGACCAGGCTGGCCTCCCATCCTGCCTCTGCCCCACAGGTATAGCACGTTTTATTTTGTATGCAAGACACAGATCTTCCTACATAACCCAGGCCTCTAAGTCACCATCCTCCTGCTTCCTCTTCTCCAACAGCTACAACTCCACCCTGTGTGGCTTTCTGTGCTCTGCAAGGTCTAGATTCTTAAATGCAAACTTTTAACACAATGTTCGTGAAAAGAAAGGCCAGACAAAGATGGCCTGGCACAGTCCAACAGAAATTTAGTTTCCTACCCAAGGACCTCCACCCAGCCTCTGTGACATATTTGTGAGACAAAAGCAAACAAGACACACAGGGGCCCAGCCTTCTGTGTGTTAGCTTCCTGAATGGACTTCCAGAAAAATCTTCAGAGTGAAATAAACTCTTCCTCAGGTTCCACATTAAGCCAGTGTGTCTGTCACAAAGTCCTATCATACAGCGTCTGAAACCAAAGAAACACTGGACGGTGTGGAATGCTCTGGAAAGAAAGGAAGAGTTTCATATGGATTCAGCTGGAATTCCCTGTCTACTCTAATAGTGTCAAGGTCTGAGCTGGGACCAAGGCCCATAGAGCCATTTTGTTCTTGAGGACTAGATTTAGGGTCACAGAGAAATCTGTGCAGTATTTTATCTAGTTGCCGATGGCTGCAGGAAGCTATTCTGGAGATGGTTCACAAGCCCTCCACTGCTCCTGAGCACATCTGGTGTGAGCTCTGTATGGGAAGTCTGTCCTGATAATGCCAAGGTCTCAGTATGACCGTATCAATGAGAGGCACACCAGGCCCCCTTTAAAGAGGGTCTTGGGGCAAGAGGGCAGTTGTAGCCTAGAGAACCTATGGAAGAGAGAGGTCTACCGAAAGATAGCAAGAAGTCTGGGTCTCCAGCACATGGCAGAGCCCTGGAGAACATCCCAGAAACTCTCCGGTAGGGAGTTAAACATCTAGTTACTCCCAAGCAATTCTTTCATCTCCCTTGAAATACCCACTGAACCTCAAAGAATGACCCCTTCGTCCTATGACGTGGCTTCTAGACCCAGGACTGATCTTTCTCCAGATTGGAGTTTCTCTACTTTGGGCGGGAAGTAAGTCCGACTCACACTCTTGTCTATTCCTCTCTTGGTAAGAACACAGGATATGGGTGCGTGAGTGGAGAGTGTGCCCTTAATAGGGAAGATACTTGAAGAAAAATAGCCCCTTCCAAATTTCAGCGTCCTTCATGGCCAAATGCATCTATCTATTCTGCTGCCAGTGAGGTCTGAGCATTTGGTCGCCATGGTTTATGGAGGTGGCAGGATGACAGGGAGGCTGGCAGACGTCTCGGTGCAGAAGCAGCTGACAGGCTGCACGGGCCTCCGTGTAAGCATTCAAAGCACAGAAGCTCAGGGCATGGAGACTCAATAGGTGAGGGGGACCGGGGGCCAGGGCCAAAGAACACAGCTTTCTTGTTTCAACATTTCTTTTTATTTGGAAAATATTTTTGTAATTCTTTATGCCTTTCCTCTTCCTCTCATTTTCACAAGCCGCGCTGCAACCCCGAGCCGGAGCGGCTCCAGGCGACCGTGCTGGCGTTTCATGTCAGCCTCTGCAGAGTTTATCCTTGGAGCAGTACACGGTCACTGCAGTGAGTCCTGCTGCTGTCAACGGCTACCTCAGGGCATCTATGAACCTGTTATGACAGCGCGGAGGAAACCCTCGGAGAGGGGAGCATACACAGCTTTCGTATCGCTCCAAGGGCAGGCCCAAGCACGCCCGCTCATCATTCCAGGCTTACCTGGAACTGCCAGGTTGCCCTTGTGGCTTTGATGGGGTTGGCGTCCCGGCCGCATGTGGCTGTCCCATGCTGGGGGTTCAGCCGTGGATGTCTGTACAGCCCCAGGCTCCTCTTAGAGCCTGGATGTATTTGGAAGTGTAGAGATCATAAGGAAGGCTCCCACGACATAGGCCACCAAGGCACAGGTGGCCTACGTACAAGGCACTGGCCTGATGGTCCACACTGCGGGGTGGAGGACCTGCGCAGAACCAGTTGACTTTAGCCCCGATGCCCACCTTCTAACACCTTTGAAAGCAGAGTAGAGGCTGGGTCTCCCTAGCACACTGCAGCCACAGTGCCCTCTGTTGGAGCACACACATACAAGGCTCTCTGAGAATTCTGCTCTCTTCAGGCAGAGGACAAAAACATTGTCCAGTGACTTCCTGATGCTGGAGAGAGACCAGTGTGGCGTTCTCTGACCCCAGCCCTTTCCATGAGGCTTGCTCGCCATGTCAGACAGAGATGGCCCTTGGCGAGGCCAGATGAGAGGAGGCCAGTGTGAATGCCCAGCCTCGTCCTGAAAACTCAGGAGCTGTGGGGCTCACCACATGAACGAGACCCACTTGCTTTGTGATGACAGGTGACGACCAGATTCAGACAGTGTGGTACTGGTAATGCCTCTCTACAAAAAGTAGCAGAGTAGTGTGGCTGCTGTGAGATGAGGGCATGATAAACTGTTAACTGGGGAGAAAGGCCTGAGGTTTGTTCACGTGGGTGTCAAGGTAACATGCAGTACCAACTGCATCCAAGAGGGTTCTGTAGAGGCTGTGATTCTATCTCGGATGGCGTGAGAGGCCCCTGCTGTCAGAGAGGCCACCATAAAACCAAGTTCTGCGCCACACAGAGCTGGTGTTCGTCCCTCTAGTCGCATGCAGTTTTAGTTACCCACACACCTGGCCGAGTTTCCTCTCACTTTTTGGCAATAGTGGACTTTAAAGTTGGGAGGAGGATGTAATTGTGCAGCACCATGCGGTGCCTCATGGCAGATCTGGAGAAAGTCTCCGGTGCTGGTGGCAGCATGAGCTGAGTGACGGTATAACCCTGAATGCATGAGATCAACACGGGCTGCAGGGACCTTTACAGGTTCCTGGTCCTTGAGGCTCCCAGGAAGGACCGTGTCTCTTCCCCCTATTACCCAGAGCATTCAAAGACAAGGAAGGAAAGGAGAGCTGGAATTTGGGGCATTCCAAATTCCAAACCAGGTTTTGGAAGATGGTATTTTTTTTTTTTGTTTGTTTGTTTAATCATCCTGCATCCACCACGGAGACAAGACACTTTCCTGACAGATGGAGACTCAGACCCTCAACAAAGCATTCACCTGCTAGCCTGTCCCTCCTCCTGACAGCAAGGGTGGATATTAGGAGCTGAATGGGGGCTGCCATCTCCACAGGGTAAATGGCTTGAAGGATGACTTGGGGGCCCTACCAGGGTGGGGTCAGCTGTTCAGTGTGGACGGTCTGGGGTGACCAGCTGTTGCCTGCAGGTGTCAGATGTGTCCCCCTTCACACAAAGGGGCCCTAAGGCTCACCAGGCCTTTCTCCCTCACCCCCATTTTAATGGGCATTAAAAATAGAACAATAACCATGTCAGAGGAGGGAACTGACGACAGACTCGTGGTGGGTCGTCTGAACTCATTCCGCTGTAAAATGTAGAAACAAGAAAGGGCAGCCACACCACGTCCCCCAGGACACATGCAGCTCTTTTAATATAGTGGTACCCACCACACATCCGCTTCCAACACCGCATTACATCTATGTGTCATTCAAACGGTTACTCAATTTCAGCCAGACGGCTTTGGGCTGGAAGACTCGAAGGATGGCTTGAGCCAGCTCCCAATCAGACCCAAGCCTTTGGAGGCCGGCTGTCCAGTTGGGATGCCCTCATGGGCCAGAAGCCACTCTTTCACAGTCTGTCCTCCTCCAGAGTAATTGCCAATGGCACCGTCACTGCGAATCACCCTGTGGCAGGGGATGAGGATGGGGACCTGAAAAACAAGGGGTTTCACTGTCAGTCTGGCTCTGGGCTGAGGAGTCTGTGCTGTGGACAAGATTCTGTCCGTGATTGTCCAGCACCATCCGACAGCTCTCCAGTCAGCAGGCTGCTGGCACGGTGGTGGTGCTGACTGCTTCAGCAGCCCTCCTTGCACCCTGCAGAGACCTTGAGGGTATTGTTTGGGGTGTGGAGGAGGAACCCAAGCTCTGAGGTATATGAAGCATATGGGGTTCTTTGCATCCGGGTATGGGGGGAGGGTGCCTGCGACTGCACTTGGGAAGTGATTTATCACGTTCACCTCCTGAGGTTAAAACTGCATTTCTGAGTTCTACACAGGAAGTAACCTTCTCTGTCCTCACCATGTTGTAGCTAGAATCTTCAAGGACGACGGCAGGCCCAGTTCACCTAAGGGGCTAGCAAACTATGGCTGAGGGGTTGCTACTGTCCACCTTCTGATTTTTTTTAAATAAAGTTTTATTTGAGCACAACCATGCCTTTGGCTACTGTATGTGGTTGGTTTGTGAAGGCACAAAATACTCCCTAGTTGCCCTTTACAGACAAATTTGGCCAAGCTTGCTCATGCTGTGCCTGTGTATTGGGAGTTGTTCTTTCGTTCCCTTCTGGAAACATGGAGTCACACAAGCACCGTGTCTATGCCTTCCTCTGGACACTGCCATGGGCAGCACACCCAAGGGCGGGCATGGTCAGTGGGCCACTCTATCCCAACAAGGCTTGTAGATGAGGAAGTCCTCACTAGGGTTATTGCTGCCTCCCAACTCAGGTGGTCTGAGGTACCAAGGCTGCTTGCCAATCCTTAATGGTGTGAGTAAAACTAAATATGGATGCTTTTCTACTGTAACGCGATGGATTTACTCTAAGGGAGGCCCCTTCTTAGTGGAAACAAGCTTATAAGGAGATGATGACTGTCACGGAGCACCAATGCTGATGATGGCCAGGCACACGTGTGCTTGGGCTGTGATGTTGTTGATGTGTTCTGAGTCATTTGCCCAGTCACCTGCTATGCAAAATGTCACCCTAATTGAAGAATTGAGGAAATAATTCCAGTGAGTTATCAAAACAGGTGTTTCCTCCTATTGACCCTGACAAGCTCAAAATCAGGGGTCTGTAATCTCATGAGCCCCATGGTAGCAACTATCCTACCATTTCCCTGGCCTGGAACCATGCAAACCTGTAGGCATCTTCATTGGGGTCCAAAAGATCTGGATGCCAGGTGCTCATGGGGACTGGGCTCCAGAGCAATGCTCATACCAAAGGGACTCTGAAAGGGACTCTGATGTTCAACCTGTAGCTGCAAGGCTGTCCAAACTTCATTCTCTGACCTCTAGTCACTAGGATGAGGGAATGCTTGCATCTGCATTGGGAGTGTGGTCCACAGGGGACTGATAACTGCCTAGCTCATGAAGCAGGTGGCTGAGCTACTCGGACTGAGACTCCGTAGTCCATCATCTGTGGAAGTTGGCAGCTACTGGGGCCCTTCTGCTTTGTGGATAGAGACACTTCTGGCCTCACCCAGAAGGGAAGGAAAGAATGAGAACAGCTAGTGTGTCTGCAGAAAATTTATCTGTACCTCGATTTCCTTCAAAGAAGGTCAATGCATGCCTTACCCATAGCCAGGGTGGTCAGAGATGGCAGGGCTGGTGAGGGGAAGTCGTCAGGGCTGTGCCATCTTCTCCAATTTGGTTTTTATCCCCATGCCTTTATTCCTCACTAGTTCGCAACATGGGTAGAAAAAGATGGATGTCCCCATGAAGCTTTCAGAAACCCACCGTGGCTGCAGCCACATGGACACCCATCATTTCTCTCCCTGGCAACAGTGTAGGGTGTGACTATCAACCTGGCAGGAATGGCTGACATCTACCCAGGCAAGGAGAGTGTGTTATGTGCTGCTGTAGAGAATGCTGTGGATTCAGTGGACACTTCTGCCCTGTGTTCCTAATGGGTAGCTCCCAAGCGAGCTTTAATCGGAGGGCTAAAGGAGAGCTCACACAGCTGCTGTGGTCCCAGGGCTTACTGTGACTGGGGGTCCCAAGGAACACGGGTCATGATGTACCTACAGTGGTCGCTGTGGGCGATGGCAAGTGTTAGTGAGTACAACCTGAGCTCTGGGCACCTGCTCCGCTGGAGGTTCAGGGCTCATTCTAGAAGGTTCTGAGCTGCCCTGACACATGCAGACAACAGATGTGCAAGTCCACGGTTATTTCAGGTTCACAGTGGCTTTGCTCTAGAGGTTCTCCTATGGTGAGACAGCCACTCCTGCAGGACTCCAGCAGAAGGACTGCACAGGCACGGCTGCCTACCACCTATATCCCATCTTTCTTTCCTCCTTTCCCTGTGGCTCAGGATTCTCTACTCTCGATGCACCCCTGCCTTTTCTGTCTACCATAGAGAGGCAGTGGGACACAGTGAGCAGCTTCTGGCCAGCTGATGGCCTAGAGGAAGCTGCCGGCACAGGTATCTGAACTACTGAGCTCTGGGTCTCAGAAGTGGTGCGTCCCACTGTTGCTGCTTCCTTGCTGCTCCGACCCTTCACATGGGCAGTCCTATGTGCCATGGTCACCGCCATGCTTTCAACCACATGGTTCCTCTGCTGAGTCGAGTGTGCTCCTTGTTGGGGTGTAGCAACACGATCCAGCCGATGGGGTCATTCCAGCCCTCACCCCTGATAAGGTGTTTCTTGTGCTCGATGTGAGGTTTCCCTAGGTAGCCCCCTGCAGCCCTCCAACACCTCAGGTCAAGGACACTGAACTCATGCAAAGGCCACCTGGCTGTTAGGAGGTAAAACCGAAGTTCTAACCAACAGGAGTCTGAGTCTGCCTGTCCTCCTGATGCCTTTCTTGTTGAATGCGTGACACGGCGATGGCGGGACTCTGTGGACCTGAGGATCATTGCTGTGTGACAAAGCTCGGGAGATGGGGGACATGACTTCCAGCCTCACAGGCATTATCCTGCTTTGACTCCGAGTTCGATGACATGGACAGATGTGGTCTAGGAGTCATTTAACGACAACTGCCATGACTAGCAGGGATGAGGGAGCTGATAATGCTACAGGAGCTGCGTGGGATGAAAAGTGGAATTCCAGCTGTGTGTGGAGGGCAGCGTCCGACCTGCACCTTCAAGGAGCCATGAAGGACGCTGTGATGGAATGTTACTATGACTGATCTCCAACAAAACCAAACAAACCCCCAATACAATAGTGATACAGAGTGAGAAGCCTGTGCGAGAAGATGGTACCGACCCTGGCTCTGGTTGGCACAGGCGTCCCAGTCAACCTGATCTCACTAATATGTAGATGTACATTCCACCATTCCACTTGATAGGTCCTTCCACTTCCCTTTTTCTCTTCCCTCTCAATGGATTATGGGTTATAAAAGTGAGTACCATGCACACACCCCTGCCTGCTTCCTTCTGTGGATTAGTGCTGTGTCGAGGACCGCTGACTCAGAACGCACCGTGGACCAGTGGCTTGCTCACATGGTCACCTTTAGAAACGGGCCCTGCGGGGCTGAGGATTTAGCTCAGTGGTAGAGCGCTTACCTAGGAAGCGCAAGGCCCTGGGTTCGGTCCCCAGCTCCCAAAAAAAGAACCAAAAAAAAAAAAAAAGAAAAAGAAACGGGCCCTGCTTCACATGGAGTTAGCAGTAGGTGTTCAGCCATATCTGAAGATCCTGTATCATTGCTTCTTGAAAGCCCTCGCTACATGCAATGCAATTGCTATCGATACGCCAAGGAGCCCATGGTATTACAGCTTCATTGAAATCTTCATGCTGTGAAATCTAATTTGTCCGATACCCGGATCCATCACTCACACCGGCCCTTTCTCAACTGCTATAAAACTTCCAAACCCATAGATTTGTCTCCAACAAAAATAACATGAAGGAGCCCTGCAATCAATAATGGAATCCCTCTGATTGTGGTACTGGCTGAGTTTTTTTTTCCCCCAACTTTGCCTTTGTTCTTCTGGGCAGAGCCCACAAGGGAGAAAGCTTGTTTTCACTCGCAGCCTCATCAATACCTAAATCCTGGTGAACAAGTGACACCGAGAAGTTGTAATCAATAGCTCCCGGTGCGGTTTTTTCTTCTGGTCAAATGGTTCAGCTCCGCTGACAACCCTGACACTCAGAACATGATGCTAAATCTTTATCAACAGCCATCTGGGTGACTGGCAGAACAGGACTCAGGGGTCATCGGTGCTCATGGCAATCTGTGAATAAACTAACTCCTCAGGAATGTGTTTGTTTAGAAAAAGGTGGGAAACTCCCTGAGCTTGTATCGATCGCCTCTGAACTACATTTAGCAAATTGTGTCTGAGGATGTGGCGGAAGGGGGTTCTCTGAGTGTGTGTGTCGGGATGGTGGTGAGGAGCCTCTGATGCTGGGCATCCCTGATACAGGGTAGCGTGGCACCGTCCAGAGACTGTCCAGTTTCCTGAGAAGGTCAATGAGTCCCACCTGAAAAACTTGTGAGAAGCTGAGATCCAGACTGGAGGAGACTTCCACCCTACAGAACCCATCTCCTATTCTTGGAGGGGATAACCCAGCAACGGGCAGCTCTAAGACCAGACGGCACGAGGCCATGGTCACTGTAAGCCACCCAAGGAATGATGCAGGACAGTTTCCAGTGGTGGGCATTCCACATCCTGTCCCACTCTCACGACACAAGTTGTGCTACTTAGGTGAAACCTGAGCACCGTGTCTTCCATGACCTTATTCCAACTTGGCAGCATTGGGGTAGAGGAGACACAGCCATCCCCATCTCAGTCCTGTTGTCAGTGGGGCTAAGGATACCTACCAAGATGGGCTGCAGGCAGAGCTTACAACTGTCCAGGCCTTTTCTCCCTCAAGTCTCAGTATCTCCTTCTCATACCGGTTTCTGGTGGTACGTGGTGGAGACTCAGCCCAACGGTGCGTGTAGTATGGCTACTAGTGTGTACAGTAGGCAGCGGGGCTTGTTCTGACAGCAGAGATGTTAGCTGCACTCAGAGAGAAGCTGTGGTGTTGGTGCCCACCGATGGGGCTGTCATCATCTTCCTGTGAGTACACACAGGAAACTTTGCAAAGCTGAACAGCTTGGTTCCCAACTTAAGTGTGGATAAAACCAAGTCATGTGTCTTGTTGCAGGAGTGGCCTGGGGAATGCATGTCCACAGCTCTTCCTTCGCCTTGGGAGGGATTCAGATGGGCGTAGGGATGGGATGGTGCAGAAAGACTACTCCACTCTGAGGTCAGGGCAGTTGATGTGTGTTTAAAACATAGCTACAGGGATGCAGCAGAAAAGGTAGAAAATGTCTTGCCTTTCTCTGTTCTGGGGCATTGCTCGGAGCTGCAGAACAAATGTATTGGAGCTGTCTCTGTCTGCTGCCAAATCTAATGCCTCACGGCCCAGTATGTTGATTCATGGCTTTAGTCTCAGCACTCAGGGGGCAGAGACAGATATCTCTGTGAGTTCTAGCCTGGTCTATAGAGAGAGTTCCATCCAGAACAGCCCCTTCGGTATAACACCTCTCCCCTCCAAAGAAGTGCAGACTGTTCATTCCTCCATGTCCCTTCCAGGTGAGGTACGCTTCTGATCAAGTGGATTTTTCTATCATGTTGGGACCCATATAACTTTATCAACATGACAGCACACATATAGTGCCACAGGGGAGGCTGCCTGGGATATTTGGGTACTCTGGAGGCAGTGTGGAATCTCTTGAGGACTGTGTGATAACTTGACTTCTCACCCACATAAGGCCCACAGGCATGTAGGGCCTTGGTCTGGCCCTTGGCTGGGCCAAAATGCCCACTGCATTTGTGGAACCACAGGTGTCTCTAAAAACATTGCCTTCCTGTGGGCTGGGAACCTGGTGCTCAAATAAATTCTGACAGCGTTGTAGGAAGAAACATAAATTAATGCTGACACTTTCTAGGGGGAACGCCTTTCCCCAGGGAGCTAACACCCAAGGACGGTAGACATCTATGACGCAAGGTGTCACACCTTCTAGGCTCATCAGACCCCAAAGACCCAGGGAGAAAGGGTGGTATTATTTCACCAAAACCTTCTCAGAAGGCTGGTGCCACATGGCTCTCATCTTCTGGGTGTACAGTTGTATTTCAAGTGTATGAAAGAAAGCTGCTACTTAACAGGCCCCTCGGCATGGGTACTCTCCAGTGGGGAGTAAATAAACAGGCTGCCCTCCTGTCTGCTTGCCACTCTCCAGGCTTCTTCCTCTCTGCTAGGGGCTACTGTGACAAAGAGCTCATGTGGCTGGGACGCAAAGGTCCCTCTCACAGCAGTTGCCAATCCCAAGCCCCGATCCTAGCCACATAGTTGGCCTCTGAAATACATTTACTCAAATGACACTTGGCTCCCTGGGTGGCTTGAAGCCCCTGTGACACAGGTATCCGGCCCTCTGCCCATCTGTGGAACTTACTGGATTGCTCCTCATCGCTCCTCCTACTGCACGAGCCGCTTTGGGGTTGCCTGCCAGGGCTGCTAATTGCTGGTAAGAAACCATTTCTCCGAATTTCACAACCTTCAGCAGCTTCCATAACACCTGTCTGGTGAATGAATCTGAAAGAAAGGAAACAGGATGACGTGATGTGGACAAACGGCTCCAGCAGCTCGGATATAAATAGCTGCCAGTCCCCTAGCAGGAAATGCAATGGCACAAATGGAACTGTTATACTCAATTAAAACACAGGCCTCCACACAGCGCTCTGTCACCGTGGCCCGGGCAAGGAGAGCTGAGAGTGAGGCGGGCACAAAGCCGGCGGGCCTCGGAAGGCTTCCTGCATCTTTAATTTCCTTCCAGCTTCTACACGTTCCGTGTGGGGCTGTGTGCGATGTTCTTTCTGTGAACAGGCAGGCGAGCATTTTGCACACAGTTCAATTAGCAGGCACGGGGAGTCCCTGCCGGCCCACCTATGTGGAAGCCTTTTGGACTGCTGGTTAATTTCCAACTTCAGTTGAGATGGAGGAGGGGGACGTATCCAGGGACTGGATGGGACCCTTCTGTAACCTTCCACGCTCAGCAGTGAGGGGGACTATGCCCTGTGCTGTTGTAAATGCCAGATGCCTCCACCAGTATGCCCAGGTTATAGGGGTGACCCTGGCTGCAGGCAGCCCTGTTTTCTCTGATTAGCCTCATCAAGTGGCATGCGTTTTTTGTCTTGCAGGAGAAATGACTAGGGCAAGGCATGGTCAGCTCGTTTCCCTGGATGCCCCTGGGTTTGGGAATCATTCTCTGCATACGTTTTAAGTCGGGCATAAGCCCAGGCTACAAGAAAGAGTCCTATTGTCTTCCAGAGGAGACACACTGGCTGGGGAGCATGGAGGCCAAGCCACAGCCTCTATACCTGGGGCTTCAACACTTCAGGTAGGAGTTTCTGAAGGGAACAACAGGGGGTGGAGGGTTCCATGGGCAGGAACGACACTGGGAATATGTACCCTCCACAGAGCTAGCCACACTTGGTGCCAAGCTGGCAGAGTATGATTTGGTCCTTAAAGGAAACACACCCTTACATGCGTGTTAAATAATAAAAATCACTTCTTAACTGAAGGGAATGATAATCACTTCACTGGAAAAAAAAAAACCCAAACCCTGTTTAGTCTTTATTATAACATTAAGCAAATTAAACATCAGCATAATCCAGGTGATACTAGAAAAGGGTCATCGAAGAAATTAACTTTGTTGTTCATTAATTTACATGGATTAGTAGAGGGCACAGACACAGCAAATGTGCTCTAGTTTTTTTATGATATAATTTCAAACTGTACAGCATTTGTGGCAGGAGGGTGACTTTGGGGTTAATCAGACTGATTTGTCCTTTTAATTGCTTTCTATTCAAAGAAAATTCATTAGATAATGTTCTCTTCAAAATTCATGAATCAATTTAACTGAAGAAACCGCATTAACGGCTCTGGGTTCATTAACAGGCGAGGTTTGAGTGGCTGGGTGCTGGGAGGGTTTCCTTAGGCAAACAAGCTCTGTTTACTGTCTTGTCCTCTGAAAGGGGCTTGAAATCACCTTGCTAATCACACTTATTGTTACTGTTGTCTGAGAAAAGGGAAGGAAGTGGGCAGCCGGAGGAGAAGGAAGGCTGAGAGCTCTCTGGGAGCTGCCTAGGGAGGGAGCAGTGGAAGCAGTCTCACAGGGCAAGAAACCGAAGCTACCCTGGTATCCTCAGAGGGTGTAGACCAGGTTGGCTATGCCTGTGCTGTGGCCAACCGACAGGGTTGCGGCTGGTGTTTTCTAGAACAGACTCATGTTTCAATAAACCTGCTGGGATTATCCAAGGGATAGTCTAACTGGATCCAGTGTAACTGAAAAACAGTAGCACTTACACAATGGTGGTTCCCTGCCATGGGGACGCTGACCAAGGACTGTCAGGTCACCAAGCATCTTTTGCTCCAGGTGGAAAAGTGTCTGGAAAGTTTATGTTTTCAGATATCAGTATAGATTATCAAACGCGCTTGTTTGTTTTAGGTACCTGTTTTTTATTTTGTATGTATGAGTGTGTACCTGCATGGATGTGCATGCACCACATGAATGGCCGGTGCTCGTGGAATCCTGAAAAAGGGCACTGGATCCCCTGCAACTGAAGTTGCAGACTGCTGTGGCTTGCCATGTGGGTGGTGAGAACTGAGCCTGGGTCCCCTGAAGAGCAGCCAGTCCTCTTAACCACTGCCCCACCTTGACAGCTTCACATTCTGTTTTGCTGTCAGCTTCTCACAAAAGCCCTGTTTCTGTTTTTATCCTCTAGCCCACACTGGCCTTGAACTCCCAACCCTTCTGTTTCTACCTTCTAAGAATAGAATTTACAGACACACACGTCGTGTCCCAGGTCACATGGTACTGGGGATTGAACCAGGGTATTGTACAGGCATGCACGCTCACTCTACCAATGTAGTTGCATCCTGAGGACTGGTAACCAGTTTTTAACCAGTCCATAGCCCACAGCAATACACTAGGCCAGTGTTTCTCAACCTTCTTAATGCTTAGATGCTTTAAGACAGTTCCTCATATTGTAGTGAACTCCCCCCCTCCCTAAGCATGAAATAATTTTCATTGGGTTCTTCATAACTGTAGTTTTGCCACTGTTATGAATATTATTGTAAATATCTGACATGCAGTATATATGATATGTGACTCCTATGAAAGGGTTATTTGATCTCCAAAGGGGTCGTGACCCACAGGTTGAGAACCACAGTGCTAGTCAGTGTGGCTCAAAGGAAGCAGTATTTTATAGTCAAGCGCCTCATTTTCAAATGCACCTGAACATCCTCCGTCACTGTCACCCTGTAAGGAGCAAATGCACTAATTAGTGGATGCCACTCTTAGAGACAATGCCTTGAGAACAGGGCTAAGCGCAGTCAGATTTACCCTACACTTATGAATAAGGAGGGGCTGGCGTTTCTGCATTAAGCACCATCTTTCAAGCATAAGCGATCACTTAAGTTCAGTGTTAATGTAGAAAGCACTTTCTGAAGGTTGATGTGGCTACAGAAATCCTTGGTGGCTGGCTAAGTCATGTTGTGCAGCCTAGGGGACCCGCTGAAATCCATCCTTCCCCTGTGTGGCTCTCCACAGGGAGCAAGCCAGCGACCCCAATGCTGTGGGAAATATTTGGTCTCTCCATGCTACAGTGTGGTGTTTCTCAAGCTTGCCCCTCTGTTATGTCCCTTCCAGATGCTTCCTTTCCCCAGCCTGCTCCTCTGCTCCAGGGCCTTGTCATGTCGATGCAGCTGGGGTTAAGGCTCTGCTGGAGGCTGCCTGTACCTCAGACTCCCTCTCTGAAGGACACGGCTCTGGTCCTTGTACAAGCAATGAAACCACCTAAGTAAAAAAGGGGTTATTTATCACATAGCATCTGGTGTTGAGATCATCGGAAGCGGGAAGGATGCTGCTTCCCAAACTGGTGCTGTGTTGTCGATAGCAGCTTTAGATGTATGCCAAGGGAGTAGCAAGTAAGGAAACATCACCTCAACTCCTGGCCTCAGACCCATGAAGCTCAGCTACTTCTTTTTTTTTTTTTTTTTTTTTTTTGTTTTGTTCTTTTTTTCGGAGCTGGGGACCGAACCCAGGGCCTTGCGCTTCCTAGGCAAGCGCTCTACCACTGAGCTAAATCCCCAACCCCTGCTTCTAATAAGGGGGACCTCACACTGGGGATGTGGTGGGAGGAGGCAGCAGCCTGGCTCCACCCATCTTACTTCTGGAGCCCACCATTTCCTGGGTTTCCACCAATCTTCCCAGGTGCTGCCTTGATATATATCCCTTGTCTCTATGACATGCCACCTGAGTGTGGAACAGTCACAGGGCTGGTGTTCAACCTGGTTTAGACCCTACCCCAAAGTACCTTGCTCAGGGTCTGGCTTGCATGCCCAAGGGCATGGCAGGAGTCTCTTCTCTCAGCCACACAGCTCTGACTCCCAGAGGAGAGGCCATGTTTCAGAACTGGGCCTTGAGTTCCTCCTGGGCCATGCTTTAAGGAGGGAACACTCAGGTAGAGGCCTAGGTACCACACACAGGGTGAAGGTGACACAGGCTACAGCCATTTGAACTCATGAAACCCAATTTTCGGGAGCCGCTAGGGTGAGGTTTCGAGGAATGAAGCTAAAACATGGAAACAGAAAGAGGTGATCTGGCCAGATCAGATGGTGGTGGCACATGGGACCTGGTTCCTACTGTCAGACACCTTTCTGGAACTTGGTAGAAGGTAGACAGTAGCTCTGTGAGGGCTGTGATGTCACCAGAAGCAGGCAGATGGAGGAAGAAACATCACCAAGACGATGAGCAGTTACGGCTTTTCTTTCATCCCAGACTAGGTTTGCTCCTTTGACTGACAGAAGAGCAGAGGGATCTCCCAAGACGCTGTCCTTCCACTGTTCCCTCAAATACTATGCTAGGGGGACAGCACAGAGCTGGTGCTGGGCTGTGGTGGCCCCAAGAACTTGCATCCTGAGGAATAGCCTTTTCTGGTGGCAACATGTATGCGGGTAGGTAGCAGTCCTTGCTTTCCACTTGTCTTTGTCTTTCTGTTGCTTGGTCCTAGGTCTGAGCTCAGGCACGAGCAGTCTTCAGCAGAACCTGAGCAAAGCCCGGGCTGTTTCCAAGGTACTGAAAGGGGAGGCTGGAGAACTAGAAGACACCAGCGAGACTGAGGAGGAAAAGAGTTATTAAAAATTATATTTTATTTGTTTATCTTGGCTGTGCCATGGCTCAGAGTCTCATAATATTCAGGCTGATCAGGCTATAATCCACAATTATTAAGTACATGTTCATGGTTAGGAACATGTCTAATGCTTGGGCAAAGATAAGTCAGGCTGAGGCTGATGCAGAAGCTGGACTCATTTGACAAAACCTGAAAGGATATGTCATACAGACGCTGCAGAAGGGGAGATGCTCTCGAAACAAACACAAGTCACAAACAAGGTCTCTGCAAAGAAACAGAAGTTCTCAAGAACGAACAAGAAGAAAGTTTAGCCCCAAGCAGTCAATAACTTGACTTACAAATTACTCTTCATAGGACCCATATGACAGCAGAGGTATGCGAGGAAGGGTCAAGGATCTGCAGACAAGCCAAGAGTGTCCCCACCTGAGCACTGAGAAATTCTATCTAGTGAAAACAAAACTCCCCAAGAAGAAATGTGAGGACTAAGGGGACACAGTTAAATGATTGTCTGTTCTTGTTGGATTACCAGCAGGAGGAGAGAATGAGTGGAATGGAAAAGAATTTTAGAGAACAGCTTTCAAGGAGCAGAGTAAACTGCAAATAGGACACACTCGGAGAAGCCCTGCTCAGGTATATGCCACCCACTGCTGAAAGCTAAAACCAGAAGGAGCCAGAGGAGAAAGAGCTCACTCTACAATGGGCAGGGATATGAACAGCTAGGGGTGCTATCAGAGAGGCCAGACCATGGCAGCGTTTTGAACACACTGAAGGGAAGGCAACTCAGAATTCTGTCTTTAAAATGCCCCAGGAATAAAGCTAACATATGAAGAAGGTTTTGAGTAAAAGAGAAAAGCTGAGATAACCCATTGTTAGGAGCCCCAATCTTCAGAGAAAAGAGACGCCAGAGGAAACCTGGGAATACACAAGGCCAGCAGCATGGCCAGACATGGTGAACAGGCTTGTCATTCTAGCTACTGAGAAGGCAGAAAGATTCTGGGCAGTCCAGCAGGATCATGTCTGAGAATAAAGGGAGAAAGAGTTGGAGCTGTACCTTGGATAGAGCACTTTCCTCGTATTCAGAAGACCCCAAGTTCCTCCCCTTACACCCTAACCAGCCATACACTGGGTGGGAGAGACGGGACACACCGGGTTGAATAGCAAACTACTGATTCTTAAGGAATTTTTATGTGTTTGCTTTTTACAACATATTTAACAGCTGCAAATACCAATGGTCACAATGAAATTTCAACATACCTAGACATTAAGGGTTATAGACAGTCAGTCGCGGGGAAAGGAAAGGTCCTACACCTGTTTTGAGAGGTGACCAGGGCAGTATGTCTCTTCCATTTAACCTAGAGCCAAACCTCATTTCTCTTTATTCCTCAGATATGAGGGTCTCTGTGGGGATGAGATTTCTATACCCCACTCAAAATGGTGAAAGGCCACTTTTAATTTTAAAGGAGGTGAGTGTTGCAAAAGGAGAGACGGCAAAAAAGCAAATAAATAAAAAACCCTAGTGTTCATAAAATAGGTCCAAAGGAAGGAGGATGGGAAAGAGTTCCAAGGAAACAGAGAATAGAATGTTGGACCCAAGCCCAAGCACACCAGTGACTGACTGCATCAAGCAGAAATGGCTTGAGCATAGCAATAACGGGACTGGCAGGGCTGGAGAGACAGCTCAGGGTTAAGAATACTTGCTGTCCTTTCAGAGGACTGGAATTTGGTTCCTAGCACCCAGGTAAGGTGGCTCACAGTGATCTGCTTCAGGGGACACAGAACCCTCTTCTGGCTACTGTGGGTACCTACACACATGTGCATATAAACATACATAAAAGTAAATCTTACAAGAGAGACAGACACTCTTGGCACAAATAAAAACAAGAATATCTACTGTTTAACAGAAACCTGCTTCAAATGAGAGTCATGGGAAGGATCAAAGAAAACAAGTGTTAGGAGGATTAATATGGGACAAAGGAGCCTTAGAAGTAAAGAATAGTCTGAAGAGAGAGTTTCAAAAAGCAACTTGTCCACCCTGAGTGTTTATGAGCCTAATAGCAAAGTTCCAAGATGCATGGACCCAAACCTGGGAAAGCTGAAAGGAAAATTACAGAAATCCATAATTACCCTTCAGCACTCAGACACCTTCTCTGTCAACCATCAAGCCAGAAGACAGAAAATCAGCAAGAAGAACACCTCAGAAACAGAACCATAATCATAGTTCCTTTTCTACTGTTGTGATGAAACACCATGACAAAAGAAACTTGAGGAGGGAAAGGGTTTGGGTTTACACTTCAATATCACTGTCCATCAGTGTGAAAATCAGGGCAGGAACTCAAACAGGGCAGAGACCTGGAGGCAGGAGCTGATGCAGAGGCCATGGAGGGATGCTGCTTATTGGCTTGTTCTACATGACTTGCTCAGTCTGCTTTCTTATAGAACCCAGGACAGGGTGGTGGCACCACCCACCATGGGCTGGGCCTTCCCAGGTTAATCACTAAGAAAATGTCCTACAGGCTTACCTTTAACCTCATTTCCTCATGTGGGGCCCTCCCCTTTTCAAGCTTATGTCAAGTTGACATAACACCAGCCAGCACACCCACCAACAGATGATCAACAAATATTTATTTGAGGCTATGGTTGGTAGCACAAGAACACATATTCTTTTCAAATGCCCACAGAGCCTCTGATCCAGAGAGAGGGTTTGCTATATCCTGTAACATACTATAAGCTGTAATACATGTAGCGTAAACAAAACCAGATCAATCATCTCTTTGACCATTAGATTAGAAAAGAATCAAAATGCAGCAAGAAGTACCCGCTTCAACCCCGGAGAAAAGCAATAGGAAAAATAAAATACACTGGGCAGGATGCAAATGAAATAAGATACTGAAGTTCATGGAATACAGCTAAAGCAACACTCAGAGGTCAACTCACAGTATTCAACATCTGTGTTATAGAAGAAAGACTGCATGCTAACAATCTCACCTCTTACCTTAAGAAACAAGAATGAAAACAACCCAAACATTACGAAAGGGTATACTGAAGGTAAAGATTGGACTCAATTAATTGGAAAAAGGAAGACTGTGAAAATCTAAGAAACTGAAAGCTGGTCGCTTGAAATAATTGGTAAAACTGAGGAACATCCAACAGGATGGGTGGAAGCCAGGAAAAGAACAAGGAAGACTCAGGACTGTAAGCTGTTCCTGGGAATGACTTCGGATAAAGACATCCAACTTAGTAAAACCTACAAACTACTGAGGTTCTGCAAACATCATCCCATCCCACTGTGTGATATTATACACTGTCTCACATATAAAGACCATTCCACTGTATGATGACATTACACACTGTCCATCTCACACATAAAAACCAATAATCAATCATCAATCCTCACTCCAGTTTAATTGTGCGGGCTTAGTCTTAAAGACGCTATAGTTTATTCTAAAGAACCCATTTCCAAAGAGGAAAATTTTGTTGTGCCCCTATTTATACTCTTAGATTAATTTAAATGTAATTCCTTTCAATTTTTCTTTTAAATATGTTTCGGGATGATTTTAAATTAAATTTGTAATATTTGAGTCCTTTCCCCTAAATGGGGTAGAACAAAAGCAGTACCACCAGAACCCAACCCCTACTGTGTAGAAAACCCACCTCTATGGGATCCATCTTGTTTTTCCTTATTGAATGCATATCTATATGCTCATCACAACAGCCACTTGCCAGCTGGCATCATATGATACATGATTAATGAAGTCTACCCTCATTCTCTGTGCTGTGGTCAGACTGAGAACCCCTAACTAGTTAGGGAAAGCCCCTGACTAGATGCATGGTGCACAGTGAACAATCACATACAAAACTCAAGATGGGTAGCTACACCAGGGCACAAGTCCCAGAGGGAGGAATAAACACTGAGAGAGTATCCACCCAGAAGGGGCCCTGAGATACCCGAAGGGGTGATGAAGAAATAACAACACCAAATTGGGCCTGTTGGTCTGTTATCCCAGTGACTAATGAACCTGAGGTATAAAGGTCAAAAGTTCAAGGCCTACCTGGAGTACAGTACCAAGGAGTACAGGGCAGCCTGTGTAAACAGGTAAGACCCTGTGTGTAAGACTAAACAGATGGTAGTGGGGTTAATACAGTGAAAGTGAAAGGGGAGGTGGGTGTGCTAACACCTGAGCAGTAGAGTGACATGGGTTCAATCCCCAATACTGGTCTCTGATGATCCCCCCAAACAAAGCCAAAACAAAACCAAAACGAAGGGAAATAAATCCACACAAGCTTAAGGGGAAGGACAAACCAGAATAACCCTACGAGGTTAGGTTTGTAATTTCAAACCTCCTAAAGGTGGAATCTCTAGGGCTAAAATGAGCTCACCCTCCCTACGATTAAAGAAGAAACGTCAGTATCAACTTCCTGAGGAAATGGGAAAAAATTTCCCCATTGTGATCACCACAGTCGCAACAGCAGAGCCAGAGAAAGAAAGACACCTTCAGGAACATAGTCCCCGAGTGGTGGTGGTGGGTAATACAGACGTCTGGCTTAAAACTGAGCATCCAAGGCTTAGGGGGCATCTCAGCAAAGGCACAAGGAGCGTTAAGATTGAGCAGTAAGAAGACAAACCCAAACATAAGGGGGCAAATCTGAACAGATTCTTTACCAAAGCACATGTATGAATGAGGAGTAAGTAGATGGAAAGAGATTTATAGCTTGTCTTTGGATCTGCATGTTAAATAAGGACATAAGACTATGTAGTTATGCGACTGGCTAAAACCCTCCTCCCCACTGATCTGTGCACGGATAACAGAGCGAGAGGTGTGTTCTCATGTTGTAGGGGGAACAGAGATATATGGCTGTTTTGGAAGAGAGTTGAGGGTTTCCTTTCTTTTCTCATTTCATTTCACTTCTTTCCTTTAATTTTAACTTTATTTTTTTTAAATTTAATTTCATTTATTTAATTTTGTTTTTGAGATAGGATCTCACTATGTATGCCACTGGCTTTGAACTCCCAACCTGTCTGCCTCAGCCTCCAGAGTTCTGGGGTTACAGGTGTGCACACCACATTTGACCAGTTTGGTGACTTTAAAAACAGAGCTAAACAGAACATTACCCTGTGATCTGGAGACCACACTCCTGTTTGTTCCATTTGATTTGAAAACTACTATCATCATAAAAACTTGCCCCTAAACGTTTCTAGTCACCTGTTCATAATGCCACAGCTCCTAGCACTCAAAGTGTCCCTTAGCACATACACACAAAGCGGTATTACACATGTACTGTGCAAGCCATTCAATGAGATAGTCAGCTGCAAAGAGATATGGAGGGACCTTCAATGTGAACTTAGAGCAGAAGAAGCCAGCATAAGACAGTACACCTGCTGTGTGATCCTGGCCACATGGTAACAAAGAAAAGCTTAAGCTACACAGAGAGAAAGTTGAGTCAGGGCATAGCAAGTGGAGATAAAGAGAGGGTGAATAGGCAGGGCACAGAGGAAAACCCAGGATGGAGACTTAGTTAGGCTTACATTGCTGTGAAGAGACATCATGACTAAGGTAATTCTTATAAAAGACAGCATTTGATTGGAGCTGGCTTACAGTTTCAGAGGCCCATTATTGTCAGAAAGTATGGCAGCATCCAGGCAGGCATGGTGTTCTTGAAGAACTGAGTATTCTACATCTTGATCCAAATGCAGCCAGGAGACTGACTCTTTTGAACTGGGTGAAGCTTAAGCACTAGGAATCCTCAAAGCCTGCCTACACAGTGACGTACTTACTCCAACAAGGCCACCCCTCCTATTAGTAGCACTTCCCGTAGACCAAGCATGTTCAAACCACTACCGGGACATTAGTATATATGATGCTATCACAGTGAAAATGATAGTCCACGAATATCAGGTACTATAGAGACTTAACACGGTGACCCCAAACAATATGTTTAAGTTGACAAGGACACAACAGTGAGGAGGCTGGGGTCCTGTCTAAGGGTTGGCTGTGAAAGGGACGTTTGTCTAGTCATGTTACAGCATGAGCATCCTTACTGTACTGGGTAGGGGCATGCCTAGGGACAGAGAACCGAGTTCCTCAAATGTAACTCTGGAAATGAACCGAGCCTCTACATCCCCACAGACCAAGAATTTCAAAACAATGGCAGCATACTGGGCTCATGGAATTAATTTCCAGAGCTCCCAGATTTCAATTCTTTATGAATTGATCTAAAGAGTTCCCACTATTCTAACAAAAAACCCAAAAGGCTTTAATATAGATTCAGAGTGATAAATTCTAAAATTTTTATACAGAAAGGAAAAGGGTCGGTCTAAAAACACTCAAATATTTCAGAGACAATAATAAAAGTTGAAGATGCCATACTGAAAGATTTCAAGATGTACTAAACTCTTACAGAAATTGTAATATTGACTTTTGATTGTTGGCTCAAGTGCATTTAGAATCACTTAGGAGGTACAATTCTCCATGCACTTGTGAAAGTGCTTCCAGGGAGTTTTAGCTGAGGAGAGACTAACCTAAACGTGAGAGGTTATCATCCCATCAGTTGGGGTCTCGGGATGAACAAGAAGGGAAAAGAGAGGGCCTCGCTGAGTACCATCTCTCTCTGCTGCCCAACTGCAGATGCAGTAGGCCACCTGTGAAGGCCTCCATACCATCCCCACCATGATGAACTGTATCCTCAACCTGTGAGCCAAAATAAGCCTTTCCTACCGTAACTTGTTTTTGATACAACAATAAAAAAAATTCCTATGCTGAACCTATGTGGTTCTTGGGTCTTTGCAATGAGCTTGTAGAAGGAATGTGGGAAAAATTTGGAATTTTGGGTTGGAAAAGTCTGAAGATGCTGTAGGTAGAACTTAATGGGCATAGGAGTTGGAAAGGCTAGGATGCCAAGGGAAATGTGGATGGTGGAGGCCTGGCTCATGAAGTTTCAGAAGGGGGTCAATTAAAAACTGGGCCAGAGAGCATTTGTGATACATACATTCCAGCCAGGAACCTGGATGCACTCTGTTCCTGTCCTGAAAACTGGAGTGAGACTGAATTAAAAAGTAAGTTGTTTGGTGAAGGAAATTCCAAGAAAGCATAATAGCTAGGCTGTAGCATGGTTACTGCTCGCTGCTCTTAGTCAGATTTACAATGAGAGAAAGAAGAAAACCGTGCAGTTTGGTAAAGAAAGTGGCATGAACAAGGGTGAAGCAGTGGATAAGGCAGGGGCATTGTCAACTGCTGGAGATCACTCCATTACAAAGAAACTTCACATTCTGGGATGGGGTGATAAAGGTTCTCTGACAGTAAGACTGCCCACAGAAGGTACCGCTTTATAACAGTATAGACTCACAGGAAAGAAGACACGCTGCTGCCAGGAAAAGGGCAGCCCAAAGAAGTGTTTTCCCAGGCTTGGCCTCAAAGGCCACATGATTGTGGGGACTCTTACAGTCAGAATGAATGCATTTTGCACTATGAGATTCCACTGTGGTATTCAAGGTGGGCTGTCTGAATTTTAAACAGTGTGTTTTGGCTTTCTTCTGGTCTCTGTGAGTAGTCCATGCACATACAGATACATACAGGCAAACATTCATAAATACAAAATAAAAGTAAATTAATTAAAAAAAACAAGATGATTTTGGTAGTGAAACTGGTTTACTGAGTAAAGTACTTGTCTTGTAAGCATGAGGACCTAAAGACAGCCAAGTATTCTGGAATCCTTATAAACTCATGTGTTGGGGAGGTAGAGATAGGTGGATCCCTAGAGCTACATGGCCAGATGGTTCGACTCTCAGGCCAGCAGGACACCTTGTCTCAATTAAAAAATGTAACAGCACCTGATGAGTGACAACTGAGGTTGTTCACTGGTCTGTGTGCTTCCCACCCTCTTGATACACACACACACACACACACACACTCACACACACTCATTCACACGCACTTACACACACATACTTACACACACACACACTCTCAAACATGCACACACACATGCTCACACCTATGAGTACTATACAAACATGCACACATGTGTATAGGTACACACACAAAACCAAATAGATGGATCAAGGCACATTTACACCATGGAGTACTACTCTATCTAACAGTTAAAATGTATGCTGTAGACATGTGCAAAGCTTGGATCAATCTCAAAGACATTAAGCTGAGTCAAAGGAGGTAAGCTGTAAAGGTTAAACACTGTCTGACTCCAGGGTTGTGAGTTTGTAAAGGCACAAAGCTCCCAGTGGTAAAGAACAGAAGAGTACTAGCCAAGAGTGAAGGATTTCTGGTGACAGTCCCTCTTTGAATGCAATTACAGTGGACAGAACCTGGGATGCATTAAAATCTATACAGCTACCCATCTCAAAAGCCAACACTGTTAATTATAAAAAAAGCCACAAAAGATAACACTTCAGGGTAAGATAAGGGGAACCCATTTTCCAGTCACCTTTTCTGCAATCAAAAGAAGCTTTATCAATCAAAAGGTCACAAGGGAGTGAATGGTTCTTCCCATTCAAAATGGAATCTTGGTCACGTTTTCTGCACAATCTTTACCTCTTTAAGCTACATGTTCAATGACCACCAATAACACTATTATGAGTTGTCTGTCAAATCCAGCTCACAGCATACAAGGTGTTGGCAAGGGTGTCATCTCTAATGTCAGTGCCAGGAACAAGTACAGGATCTGACTGGAGGGGCGAGAGGGTGGGTGAGGGTACTCAGTGGATAGCACAGTCTTCTGAAAGAGCAGTTCTGGCCTGGCTGACCTCCTGGCTTATCTTCCAGCTTGGCCAGGAGGAAGCTCGATGAGCTTTTTGCATATACCAAAGGATGTATGTGTCTGAGGATGCACATGGTTAAGGATGTGTGGGTCCCATCAGGACCTACTGCCGCTTCAGACCCGTAGAGCTGACACCCACCAAGATCATTCACAAACGCTACAGAGACCCACTTCTTGGCCCACTGCTGTCTCCTATCACCTCCAGCAAAGTGGGCTGGACAAAGTACATACTATGTAAAGGATACCTAGGCCTTTCCAAGTGACAGTGTCTTATGGTGACATATGGTCCATGGTCACTTCAGGTCATTCCTCCCACATTTCCATATGCCCCCCCTTAGCAGGTATTCTTTACCATGGCTCTGGGTGAGGACAAGCATGATCTCAG
Source organism: Rattus norvegicus (assembly GCF_021556685.1). Lineage (NCBI taxonomy): Eukaryota > Metazoa > Chordata > Mammalia > Rodentia > Muridae > Rattus > Rattus norvegicus. The sequence goes on along the minus strand of NC_141534.1, from coordinate 204,851,841 downwards.
ATCCTCCTGTCCCTTCCCTATCACACTCTTCACAGGGGACCCTCTCTGGCCTTGACCTATGCTCTTGTGTCTGCCACTGCTGGGACAGGAAGCCGGAATTGTTTTGTGCTAGACACAACTGGCAAGAGGCACTCTCAAGTTTGGAAGGGATAGACCCAAAGTGTCTGATGTCTGGTTGATCTTAGAAGGCACCACCTTCTCAGGGACTGGGGGCTCAGCTTAGAACTCCACGCTCACCTTCCACAGCTGAACATGCTGGGTTAGTGAGGAAATACAGTGTAAAATGATAGAAGAATTCCCTTAGAGGACTCTGACTAAAACTGAGGCTGAGTTAGGGGAGATCTGTGGGCCAATGCTGACCCTGCCCTGACGAAAGTTATTTGTAGTATTTCACCTTGGGGATAGGGTACTCCGCTGTCTGGATCAGGGGTACAGGTAAGTATGGAGAGAGGACATAGAATGACACCAGCCACAGTTGTACACATCTCCACTTGGCTTTATGTGTAAGGCAGTAAGAGGGTCTTCTGCTGTGACTTCAAAGAATAAAATAGGATTTAAAGGGCTGTGGGGGATTTTTGATATTTAAGAATAGGAGCTCTCCTGTGGTGTGGGGAACCTAGGGGTTCCAAATTGTCTTCACAGCCATCCTCGCCCAACGTGTAGGGTCATCTGGATGCCCAACCTGCCACCGCCACAGCTAACAAGCAAGAGGCAGTCTGAGGAACTGGCTCCCTTCTGCCATCAAGTCAATGAAGATGCTATGACGAGTTCTGGAGAACGACATAGCCGTTCTTAGAAAGCATTTGCCATGGGGGGCAGCTTCATAGAAATCTAGTGTGTGTGTGTGTGTGTGTGTGTGTGTGTGTGTGTGTGTGTGTGTGTGAATTCAGTGTTATTTTAAAATATATTAAATGATTATCAGGTTTGATTTTCAATATGATAAATGTACACGTATTTTAAAAATCTTTTTTTAAAAAAGCACCCCCCGCCCCCGCCTAGCTCCTACATAATCTTAAAGAGGCAGTGGGTTTTAGAAGACTCCGTGGCCTTCGGGGTTAAGTTGGGCCCACCAGTGTAGGTAGGCTAAAGCTATTCAGTGCTTAGTACTCGTGAATGGAAATGCTCTGTGGCCTGCTCTGTCTAGTCCTGGTGCCCCAGACACAATCTCTGAGCTCATCTCACAGACGGATTACAACATTAGCCCTTGGAAATCAACCTTCTGCCTCAAGGAGGAGCCAGGAACCAGCAGGGGTCTCAAGTAGCATTCCCTGGAGGTAAGATGGGACCAGCCTCGAAGCTCTGCCTGGGCGGATGTGCATTTACCTTCCAGCCTCCAGAACATACTTAACAAAAGAATTATGCTTAAGACTTTAAGCACAAACTTCAGGAAGCCTACAGAGAAATGATTAAGCTGTGACTGTCCGGGTGTGAATGTGAATAATTATACGTTAACACCCTCCACCACTCAAATAATTGCCATTCAGCTCAACAGCTGAAGGACTGACTTTTGAACGGGGGTTAATGGCGTCAGAACAATAGCAGAAATACAGAGAAATACACTGTGTAAAACCGTCTGAGAGGGCAGGAGGACAGGGGTAAGAGCTGTGTTAGAGAAGGCTGACTTGGGGTCGGTACTGTATTACCGAGGTTAATCATAAAATGAAGGAAAATCAAACCAAATCTAAGTTTCTTGCTGTCATGCCATTTGATGTCCTGACCCCACACAAACCTTTCTGAGGTTCTCCTTGGGAACATGTGGCTTCTTTCCGTTCCTCAGAATCCCACAGGCTCTGCACGCAGAGGTTGCTTAGAGCTCTAAACTGGCCGCTCTGGAGGAGACACTAACTTGCCTTGCACATTCACTGGTCCATACACAGAGGCTATGCCCCTGTCACACCGTGGTCAAAACAATGTTCCACAGAACATCTGATTCAGAATCAGTTATGGGCATTCCTCCCCTTCAAGGCTCTTAGCTTCCCCATAGACAGCAACAGCAAGGCTACCATCAAATCGCTCCTTCCTTTTGGGGGTTTCAGTGTGCTTCCAGGATGAACAGTGTTCCTGGACACACTAGTGACACTGGGGCAGGAGGACCTTGAATTTGACTTCAGTCTAGGCCAAACTAATACCGTTTCAAAAAGAAAAAAAGAAGAACATTAAAATAAAACCAAACCACACTAAACAATGTCAACGACCGCCCCCCTAATCTATATGCAGCTCCTCCCCTTGTCTCGTGCATTCTATACCCAACCTCTAGAAGCTTCTCTGAACCTGACTACTGCTTCCCTAGGGTAGGGGTGTGGGGGGATAGCCACTGCCATCAGCAGGAATCTCATGCTATAACCCCAAATTTTAGAAGAAGCTTCTCTCAAAGCGGGAAAGTGCCTGACCTGGCCTCCTGGCCCCTGCACACAGGCACCTCCCAGTGCATGTCACCCAACTTAATTTCCAGGACACTGACAACCCCAGAGAGGGGGGATGAGTGTCTGCAATGGCCCTGAGGTATGCTGAATAATTTTTCATTGATAATCATGCCGCCGCTGCCATTAGCTAACTTTTGAAGACCAACCCAACGGAAAGGAGCTGGGCCCTTAATTTCTTAATGAATTATTCTTCACCGTAGGATGGGGATTACGCCACGGAGCAGGCATCTCATTACTGACAGAGCTGTCAGAAGGACAGGCGAAAGGAAAACTGGCAGCTCTAATTTCTCTGCAGAGAAATGAGGGGCTCTTTGGGGATTAATCTCAGTACCAACATTGAGCCTCTGCCTCAGGGCAGCTGAGGAATTCAAAAGAAGTTGTGACTGAATTCTGAGCAATGGAAGTGAGCTCAAATGGGGCAGCTGACTTTGGTTTCTCACCTATTCAAATGAGGAAGAGGCTATGCAGGTGAGGGAGGGGGAGCACACAGGGCAGGTAGGGGGATGGCAGGCAGTTGGGGGGAGGGCTGCACCTGTTCTACAGAAAGCCCGCGGTGTAGAGGAGCCTGGCACACACATGGTGATTGGGCTTGCATCCCTTCACCTCCTTGGAGAGATGGGTTGCAAAGACCATGTAAGTGTGTGGTACTCTTAGCTTCTCCACTAGGTGTTGTATCCAGTCCCTGAAGTTGCCTCCATCAGTGAAGAGGGAGGTTCAGAGGCTGGACTTCCTCTGGTGCCTGAAGATGGAGTTTTCCATTCTATGGGGCTCTGTGCTTGTTGGGAGTGGCTCACTGCAGCTGCTGAAGAGAAATGGCTTCTCCCATGCAGAGGCAAGGGGGATTTATCAACTCATTCCTCGGTATCACATATCGATGAGCAGCCCCTGAATACTGACATCTGGCGCGTGTCTCTGCCCTTTCAGAGCTGGGGAAGAGTGAGGTGTCAGTGCTTGGAGCTCCACACAGCTCAGTGCACCAAGACTAGGGTCTTAAGTGCAGAGATGCTGGGCAGGGACATGGCCAAGGACAGCACTTCTGAGTAGGTGGACTCAGAGCAGGGTACTGCAGAAGTGGTGGTGATAGGGGGCTAAGGGACCAGGGAGCCAGGTGAGGGGAGTAGGGGTTCTAGCTTTTGTTGTTGTTGTTCTGGCTATTATACAGGTAGAGGCAATAAGAGACTAGTGTGGGAGGGGCTAACATTATTATCATGCTCAGATGAGGGCCCTGGTTGAATTCACCCATGGTGACTGCTGCCACTTAGGAAGTATGGAATGGGGTCCACTGTCTTGTCCCCTCTCCTCTGGCAGAACCACAATAAGATCAGCTACTGGCCTCACTCATTCCTACGACCTTCCCAAGACTACCTCTGAGCGCTCCACTTAAGCTAGCATTCCCAGCAGGCTCTCCTTCCTCTGAACTACCTCTGAACACTCCACGTGAGCCAGCATTCCCAGCAGGCTCTCCTTCCGCCTCCTTCCTCTCACTTCTAGGAGTCTCTCCATCTTTCTCAGGCCACTCACCTCACTGCCCATCTCTGTCTTCATTCTCAGGTGACCACTACTGTGTAGTTGTGCGTGTGTTCTCAAAGGCTCCTGTGTTGAAGTCTTGGTCCCCAGTCTGTGGTACTACAGGGAGTTGTGCGATCTTTTAACAGGCGTGGTCTTTAGCAAATGGAAATTAGGGCATTGGGGTATGTCCCTAGAGGTGATAATGGGGCACTGGCCTTTCTCCTCTCTCTGCTACTTGGACCCCTTTCCATGTTCTCTGTTTCTATAGCCACTGACCATCGACTGGTCCCCAACACTGAGCCAAATGCATCCTCCTTCTTCCTCCTAAGTCATCTCCAGCATGTGCTACAGTCAGGAAGCAGCTCACACTGCAGCTCCATGCCAGTCCTAGACAAACCCTCTCCAAGGTGCCCCACTGAGTCTGTGCCTGGGAGAGGCTGAGAAGCAAAGTGCTCTCTGCACACACCGCTCTGTCCAGAGCACTGGGTTTCAACTCAAGACACAGTGGGAAGATGACACAGAAAACACAGTAAGTCACAGTGAACTCCTGGGAATGGTGGAGTGGGCGCTTTATGTCCCGTAGCAGTGCAGCTTTGAGAGGTTCCAGCATCTCCTTACCACTATTGGAAAAGCAAAGCTAGATGGAGGGTCAAATAAAGCTGCAGGGGGCAGTCCAACTCGGAAATCTGTACCAAGTCAACACATGGCCGGCTCTATGAGCCACAGGTAGCAGAGAAGCAGGAAGATAGCCAAATTTGACACTTTCAAAAAGCTCAAGGTTGTGCTGGAGCAAGAAGTATAGTACACACGCACACGCGCGCGCGCGCGCGCGCGCGCACACACACACACACACACACACACACACACACACACACACAAACACGCCGGTATGCACACCAGTGGAAAGAGGGTAGAGATAATTGGGAAACACTGGGAACACTGCCTCTTGAAAGCCAGGAAATCACGGACTCAATAATCAGACTAAAGGATCTCCATGTTCCACAGAAGCTGGGGAATCTCTGAGAGACAGGCATGAGCAAATGGCTGTACTTGCTTAACAGCTACAGACACTAGAGTGGAACCAGCACAGGGCGGACACTTGAGGATGTCTCTGTGAATCCTCTGACAGCAGAAGTCATCACTGGAGGGAATGCCAAGGAGCAGTCCAAGTGACATGGTGACATGGTCACATACTCCATACCCAGTTGTCCCCTGGCAGTTAGAACAGGTTACAGAGAGCAAAGGCTGGGCCTGACTCCCTCCTCCTCCTCACTCCTAAGGCCAGCTTAGACTACAAAGAGGATGCGGAAGGCCCACTGCTGATGCTGACTGCCCCAGGTACAGACCCAGCTCATGCTCAGCATTTTCGGGGTGCGCCCCAGGTACCTCACCTTTACACAGTTCCACAGATCCTAGCCTTGGTCTCACTAAGTCTCCAACTCTGAACCCACACATCAGAGGCACCGATGTCCTGCTGCACAGCAGAAGACCCACACCACACTTAGACTCCTGCCTTTCCTGCAAGCCCCTTGCGTGTCACTTGATTCTGGGTCAGCGTTCTGACATCTCCGCCACCTTCTGTTCCTTCTTCACAGTCCACACTGCCCACATCCGGTCTCACGCACAGCCACTGGCTCTTAGGGTATCACTGCATGTGATGTGCACTCACCAGAGCTCCTCCTGACTTCCTCTCAACTGCTTGATGGTAGCCGTCCTATTTGAGCTGTTTCTAGAAGCCATTATACTTTCTTGAACATTTGTGCCTGCTTGGCCCTCTGCCTTGGACTTTCTGCCTGGGTTTCTGGCACTGCCCATACTCTGACTTCATTCTGTGTTCAGTCTACATGCCATCAGGTTCTGGCCCTGAGAGCCAGCTGGCCACTCTAGCTTTCTGGAGGGTCTTCTGTGCTGTTGTGTAGTGTTTTCTGTTCACGGGCTGATTACTATAACCCCCGGAGCCAATATGCTTGGCCACCTTCTTCTCTGTGCCAGTGACAGAGTTGGCAGCAGAGGTCTTCAAGATCTATTTCTTTTACACGTGACTTTCACAAACATGGCTGCGTCTCACAGGCTCTGGTTAACGTGAGCATCCTTTTCTGCCACCCTCGTCTTCCAATGCAGGTGGTAACAGGTGCATCACGCAGAGGAGAGGTGCGTCACACAGAGGGCTGAGCACGGCTGCAGCTTTACTTGGGAACTTAAGGTCCATGTTCACCATCTTTCCCCAAAATTAGAAACAGAAGTCATAAGATTCCCTTCTAGCACACAGAACAACAGAGCCTTCCAATAAAGACGCTCAGGCCCGCTACCTGATGGCATGACAGCGCCCGCACTTGCTATTCCTCGCATTGGCTGGCGTTCTACTTCACCGCCCATCTTACATTTTTACCACGTTTCAAAAATCAACCGATGATATCAGCTACTCTCCAGTTAGCTCATATGCCATCAATTAAGAGTTCAATGCCAATTTGGTTCTTTTTCTCCTTTGAGGTAGCATTTGTGTACAAGGAAACACCTATCTTCAGTGTGCTCCTGATGAATTTTGACAAATACATGTACCTGTGTAGCCCATGTTGTTAAGAATTACGCTGGGACATCCCTCAGGCCTCCTGCACGGGCAGGTTGCTGTCTGCACACCCCAGAGGCAGTACGCTTTCCTTTTTTTTCTGCCCCGGATCGGCTTTTGCTAATTGTAGGAGCTCATTCTGTAAGCAAATGCTCTCTATGCCGGGTTCCTGGGCAGCATGCACCAAGACAAGCTTGTGTGGAAGGCAGCTAAGGTTCACAGTTCCCTGTCTTTGAGCACGCAGACAGGGACTAGATTTCTGTGGACATATCTCCATTAATCCACATTCCTCCATGAGTGGACGGACGCTGGGCCAACTACAAATAATGATACTGTGAACAGCTTTCATATACTTGCTAAGACTGAGAGCACTGGGTAAGGCGGCACGGGGACATCTCCTACCCTAAGGATGCTCTACCACTCACACCCTCCAACATGCACGGTAGGAGCACTCCACATCCTCACCGACATTTAGTATTGTGAGTATTCTTTATCTCAGCCATCTGGTGCCAGGCAGACAGCTTTCATAATCGCTTTAACTGGGATCTCACCGAAGATACTCTCCAATGTCACGTGCCTCCAGGACAATCTGGATATAATGCTTTGTGAAGACAATGTCCTGAGCTTCTGTATGGATGGGGGTGTCCTCGAATCTTTACATACCCCACCAACAAACTCTTTGATGGATGCTATGTAAAGATTTCTCTCCCTCTGCGTCCTGTCCCTTCATTTTCTTAATGGTGGCCTTTACTTGCGACAGTGCTGGCAGTTTCTTTTGAACTTTACCTTTTGGGGATGTGTGAAATACCTGACTAGCCAAATCACAGCATTACCCATGACTTAAACTTCATGTCTCAATATATCAGAGAGTTTATGTTAATTTCTGTATATAGTGTGAGACAGGAATTGAGCTAGGTACCCTTTTGAACATGGTCATCTGATTGTTTCACTACTGTTAGGACATCACTATTTCCCATCTCAATGATAAAATAACTGTACGCATGTGTCTGTCTCTGTCTTTAAAAGACTTAGATTTTAAGTGTCTTGCATATGAATGTGTGTGTGTGTGTGTGTGTGTGTGTGTGTGTGTGTGTGTGTGTCACTGTGTATTATGAGTGCAGTTTCTGTGGAGGCCAGAGGATGGTATCATATTTGCTGGACTGCTGCTAGCAGGTGTTTTGAGCTGTCTGACACGAGTTCTGGGACCCAACTTGGATCCTCTGCCACAGCAGCATGTCTTCCTAACCACTGAGCCACCCATTCCTCTGGCCTTCATGGGTCTCTGCTTTAAATCTGGATCCCTATCACAGTGTCTTGGGCACCACAATTTGAAGAAAATTTTAAAATCAGGTAATGTAAGCTCTCCAACTTTTACCAACTCTATCTATCTATCTATCTATCTATCTATCTATCTATCTATCTATCTATCTATCTATCTATCTATCTATCCATCCATCCATCCATCCTCTTACAATTTCATATATACATATGATATTCTTTGAGGTTTCAGTAGAAGAGGACGCAGAGCCCTCATTTTTTATTTTCCAAGATTTCTTTAGGACTTCCAGGGTCTTTTTAAGAATCAGTGTCAGTTGGGAATTTAAAAGCCTGGTTGAGCTGAGCCATGAGCACAGCTTGTGAAGACTTGTTTGCCGCACTGGTGGTTTCAGGGATAATGTATATCTGTTTATTTCCTCAGTCTTGTTTATATGTTTTGGTGGAGAGGTGGTGTATATATTTCATTAATATCAAAACTTTATGACAATACTACATTATTTAAATGTGTTATTCTATACAATGCCCTATAATAATAGAACTCATTCTTGTATATATCACCTTGTTGAATTCACTTTCTTTAGGATACTTTATGTAAGTTATCATATAGCCTAAATTATTAAATAAAATATTAAATAAGCTATATTTAATTATTTCTGATACATACATCCTTTTATTTCAGTTTTATATAGCATTATTCCTTGTATATTTTTGGTATGTGTACATATACATTCACGTATAACTGTGTGCAGGTGGGTACACATATATGTACATGTATATGCACAGAGGTCAGAGGTCAACTTAGGATATCTTCTTCAATTATGCTCTACCATTGTTTGAGACCGTCTTTCACTGCAGTTGGAGTTCACTGATGACTGGCTGGTCAGAAAGCCCTAGGGATCTTCCTGTCTCTGCCTCTCCAGTTCTGGGATTATATTTATCTACACTGCCTAGCTTTTTACAGCCAAGCAAGAGCAGGCAATCAGGTCCTCATGCTTGTGTAGCAAAGAATTTACCAACTGAGCTGTCTTCTCAGCCTTTCTTTCTTTTAAAGTATCTATGTCTTATAAAAAATTATTAGCAGAGTCTAGCTTTTTTAAAAAAAATTTTCATCTATGCCATTTTACTTGAATCTTAAGAACATTTATATTTAATGTAATTATTGACATGGTTGAATTAGAGTCTTCCAACTCAATATTTCTCCCATCTACTCTTCCTTTCCTTGGTTTTCTCTTAGATTTGTTTTAAAAAAGTAAGCATTTCATTTTGAGCGATATGTCTTGGTTTTCAGTGGCAGCCTAGTATTGTTAATATGCATCATGATTTATCACCATCTACCCTTAAATAACGTCTCCACTTGCTCACAAGAACATAAGAAACATATCACAATGCATTTTCAGTCCCCAGTCCTATCTTCTGTGCTACACTTGTTCTGTGTTTTACTTCTACATATATTATAAAACCCCAAATAGGGAGCAATACAAAATAAATTTTACTGTGAATAGTTGATTATTTTAAAAATAAGAATGCTGAGAAAATATTCGCCACCCTTGCCCATATATTTTCTGGGTCTAGTTATGTTCAGTGCTCTGGGACTGCTAGACACTCAGCTCTCCAGTCGTTCTGCTTCTGGCTTCCAAACACACTCATGACAGTATTCTGCATTAGGCTCAAGGGGACACCAGACTCCTGGAACTCCTTCTCTGCACAGCTCCCTCTCCTCCAGCACTCGGCCCACAGACAGTAGTCAGCTGAGACACTAGACACATGACTATCACGGATGCAGCAGCAATAGCAGCAGTTTTAAAGGCAAAACCTGGGAAAACTCCCATGTCCACTGACAGTGGACAGGGGAAAATGGATGGACAATTGTAACATGGGATTTTCCACAGTAGCTTAAGAAATGGATGGTCTCTGTAGGATTTTAAGTACTTGTTTTCATAAACACTTTGATTGAAAGAAGCAAGTCAGGAAGACACTGATATTCTGCTCATTTAAATGACAGGCATGGTGCTGGAATGGGGAGGGGCCAGGCAGGGCTGGGGCAGGCAGGCCTTGGGCAGGGCTTCACAGTGCTGGCTGGTGCATATGTGGCTGATGATTGTTTGCACTTCACAGACTCATGTGACTATTCTTCAGTCTGAAGTAATATCTCATGGCAAAATAATGGAAGCACCAAGCCATCCCTGTGTTCTAGAACTGCTCTAGGAAGCTATGAGAGTCCTGTCTCATAACAGAAATAACTCAGCAAAATTCCATCATGTGACTTCTTTCTTCCACATTCAAAACAAGAGTGGGGTACAGAAGAGACACTAACATATCTGGTGCCTACAGCCTTAGGGCCACACGGACAGGATGTTTGTTCAACCTCTAGGGAAATACAGGCTGGGGTCACTACACTGTGTTCTGGGAGAGGGCCAGCAGCCTGTGTTATTCATGTCAGGTTTATGGCTTCTGCCATGAGCCAGACACTGGTCTGCGAGCCTGGATTAGAGGCCATTCTGACTGGGCTCTAGGAATACTAGCAGTGAGCAGACCCCTGGGTCACAGGGCAACTAGCAGTACCATGGCAGAGTGAGGTAATATTCAGCAGAGTGTTATATGTCCCTCATCACTGCTCCCTGCAACATATTCTGTCCAGTACAGTCAAGAATTCCTTGATACTGAATTACCCATAAGGAGTAGATGGCAGAGGGAAAGCCAGGAGCAGTGGAAACATAGGGAAAAGCATCCCACAGGTTGAATGGTTACATGGTTCCTGTAGAGTTGGGGAAGAGAAAGACATGTGCACGCTGACTTGGCGTACCCAGGCACAGGCCCAGTCATACCACATCACCATCTGTAGCCTACCTGAGGGGGCAAGTCCTGACATTTATGGACCAGCAGTCCCTTTAAGCATCCACTTAACTTTTTATTACATTTTAAAATTGTATATGTATACGTGCATATATATGTGGGCATGGTCATGTCTGTCAAAGTCAGAGGACATTGAAGGAGTTGTGTCTCTCCTTCCTTCCACCATGTGGTCCCAGGTCATCAAGGGTGGCAGCAAGAACTTTTACCTGCAGACTCATCTCACAGGACCTTGAGAAGCCATTTGTGACCTAGGACTTTACAGGGTACAAGGAGATGAACTAATCAGTTGCAGGATATTCTTTTCCAAGTGGAAGCCAGAATTGTCTCCAGTACTTACTTACGAGAGGGATACAATCCAAAGTGCTCTCTGAAAGGCTGCAGGATTGTGGCAACCATATTCCCTATAGCCAGTAACACACAGCAAACAGAAGGAACATTAAGCTCAGTGGGGGTACAGAATGACCCCTCAGCATGGAATGACCCCTTTTCCCAGCTTCAGATCATGCAGAGCTCAGTGCTTGGTATCCCTCCAGACTGTGAATTTGGGAAATGACACATCTAGAGCCTTATGGTGGTTCTTGCGCTGGGTCATGACAGCTTTCTACAGCACAACTATTTTCCTCATTCAGGATGTCAGTGACTTAGGAGGTGTTAGGCCCAGAAAGGGGCACTAAATGAAAAAACTCAAGCCCTTTCCCCAGGACCACAGATCGGGCTGGTATCCTTAGGAAGTCAGGGAGAGGCTAGAGATGAAAAAAGGCCACAGAAAGATGGCTACGGGGCAGTCATTTCTTCTAAAGCAATCCAAAAGCAGAGGCCTTGGAAGAAATCAGCCCTGTTGACACCTTGGTCTTGGGCTCTGAGCCTCCAGAGCTCTGAGAAGTTCTTAGCACTTTATTCTGGCAATCCAGAGGACAGAGTTAGCCAGCCGGTGTCTACTTCCAGGTAAAACAGGAAGTAACTGCTCAGAGGCACTGGCTGTGACAGATGCATGAACTTGTCTGGGGAGGACAAACAAATGTCTACTCACCAGAGAGTGCACCAACAACAGGCCAAAGAAACAACCTCCTAGTCACGTTTGGTGAAGCAATGATTTTATTTGGTGTTGCTTACAGGAGCATGGGTTACTTGTGGGTGACTGCATCACTGAGGAGACAGTCTCTCCCAGCCACCATTAACTGTTTATACAGCCTCTGGCAGGGATAGGCTTTGTGAATGCTCCCCCCACCCCACCCCACCCCACCTCTGTTAGAGACCCTTTACTGTCTATAAATCCTGAAGGGAGGGGTGGGCTTTGTGGGCCACTTCCGGTGACATGGGACACAAATGGGTCCAGTCTTGTGCAGGCTTCCTATTGAGGATTCAGGATAGCAATGGCCATGTCACGCCATGCATGGAGGACAACATTCTACAACAGGGCAGCAGTTTCCCCTCACCACTGCGTGCCTCACTCAGCAAAACCTTTTCTGAACTCCCTCAGCCCTAGTTTCAACACCATGAAGTAGAGCTCTAGGATGAGGGGGTTACACAGAGCAGGAGCCACACACCCCTGAGAGACTCTTCCATGCCTCTGAGCCACTTCACAGCCAAGTCAAGAGCTCCTGAGGACTTGGGGGTACTAGAGCAGAATGGGAGGCTGCTTTGGCCTTGTACTTACATTCTTTGTAGAAGCCAAAAGTGTTGGCCTTGAGGCAAAGTGTCATTCTAGAGGCCAACCTACAGTCAGGTGTTACTGTGTGGGGTTGGTCAGTCGGCTAACACAGAGTCTGTGTCTCCTTTGCTGCACTGGGTTTTCATGGAGGCCGCCTGAAGAACAGAGTAAGGCTGTTCTGCTGTCTTTTCATGGTCAACCCTAGGCTATAGCTAGGGGCAGCATCCACTTGTCTTGACCCTAGCAAGGCTGGTTTTTGAATACAATTTGGACCATTAATAATATTTAGATGGGTCAGTTTTAACACAAATAAATGACCACCCAACGAAATGTAGAAAACAAAAGTCTGTTTTCCAATGAGAGGAAACAGGTATTGTGGCCTTCTCCTATCCCCGAGTGGAAAGTGGGTCCCTGGCCAGGTGTTCAGTATGAGTCATCATGGCTGGCCATGCAGGGATCTAGGACGAAGGCTGGAGTGCACATCAAAAGGTGTTAATGGTTTCAATATTTATCTGCTACAGGGAAGCACTCTAAAAAGAAGACTGGAAAAATATTCTGCTAATGGCTGTGTCTTTGCCATTAAAATGAAAAGCTTAATGCATCTTATAATCAGAGGACAATTTGCAAATCATTAAGAGAAATGTAAAATTCCATTAAAATACAAATCAAGAGACTCTCCCCGGACTAATAATCTTTTTGATATTATTTTGCATTTCACCATTTCTGTTCCAATACCCGGGCCCCACAAATGATCGGCTCTTGAGCACACTATTTACCGCCGCCTACTCCTTTAACGAGAGACGGAGGGAAGAGGGATCTGCTATTCAGAGCAGGTACTAATGAAGAATTCCATATATTCTGAAATTTAATTAAAACCCCAAAGATTTCAAATTAGATGCAATTTGAAATGCCTGGGGCAGAAATACATGCACTTGCGTGGCGAGGGTATCACACTGAAAGCTGATACCGTAATTGGTCTTGATGTATTTTTGTGTTGCTGGGCTGAAGCACAGAACTCATAACCATATAAAAATTCTCTGTAGATTACCTGCTCATTGAAAATGCCATCACTCAGGTAGGCCTCTACTAAATTACCATGCTACTAAAATGCACAAAGTGATTCGGAGAGTACAGTGGCACAGCTGGTCGACGCTGCCAATGAGTTATGCATGCGTCAACGCTGCCTTTTTTCTTAGTAAAATATGCTCAGTTGAATATTAAAATATAATTGGCATTCAACCTAAGTAGCTTAAACCATTTTGTTATCTTCTTTTAAACCGATTTGGCTCCTCCACGGTTATTTTCAAGAATGCGACTCACAAACTAATGATAGCATCGCATTCGGCTAGGTTTGTGCTGTGTTACGTTTGCCATAAATGGGTATGGCTTCCGCAGCCTGCCAGGGCTGGCCTTTAATATTCGCTGCTCTTGAACATCAAAGGCCCAATTCTTGGGGAAGGAAAGGGGGATATGCCATTTATGTTCGTTCTTGCATATTTTATTCTGAGAGGAGGAAAGAGATGCGAATTTCCATGAAAAGTGTGTCTTGGCTGCAATAAGCCGGGCTGTCACCCTGGCTCAGTTGCTCGGTCCTCCCACAGCCATTTACTTAAGGAAGGGCTCAAGAGGAGTATGGCACTGCTTGGAGGGGTGGGAAGGGTCAGAGGTGCACAGCCCAAGCAGAAATATTTACTTACTTATTTAAAGGCAGACAAAATGCACACGTGAAGTCGTACCCAAATTTATGAATGGGTTCCCTTTATACAATAGACATTTGTGGCCTAATTAACAGTGGTAGTCAAAAAAAGAAAAAGAGGAAAAAAGTTGTTGCCATAGTAACAGAGCAGATGTGTTCACACTGGCTGGAGGGACAGGGCTCACCTATGACTTCCCAAGCATTGCGGATGCTTGCCCGAATACACTGGTGAAAGAGAACCCTCAGGTGATCTGAGCTAACAGCGGGGAAGTATTTCTGAGCATTTGAAAATGCCCCATCCACACTCTGTCCTTCACCTTTCTTCAGAAGTAATTTAGTATATGGCATAAAAATGTGGCCCAGGGCAGGCCATGCCTGGGGAGCCCACAGGGTCCCCAGTCCTGGAGGTTTTCCCAGCTTCACAAAGCCATCAGCCATTCTGATGGTTACTCACCCTAGGAGGGGTGCTTTCTTTACTCTGAGGATCTGACTTTTCCTCTGCCATAAGATGTGGGGCAGGCTTTTAGATGAGAGACTCATAAATCTCATATTTTAAGAGAGCGAACACAGGGGTCCAGGTAAACCTCAGGAAAACATTTAAATCAAGGAATACTTTTACAGTTCTGTTTCCTACCATTAATATTTTTGATATTACTCTTAACTGTATGCCAATATTTAATATACTGATAATATATGATCTAATTCTATATTAAAATATTGATAATTTATAGTACAATTTCCATGCATCCTTTATTAAAATATTATTTATCTGCCTAGTTAATAAGTCCTACTATGAGTCCACTAATTTTGAATGATTAAGATTACCTATAATATATAAACACAATGCTCTAGGACAACAGAATATACGAATGTGAGCATTCTCTTTATGAGTGCCACACTTTATCTAGTGCTGGCAGTCAGAATAAAACTTTAAAAACTGCTTTTAAGCAAAAGACCTGTTTCTATTTTTAAAATATTGATTTGATAGGTAATTTGCATATTCAGAGCTCCCCTCAAATTTAAACCTCCTGAAGAACGCAGTAAGGTGGTTTGTACCTTCTCCTGCAGAAATCTGAACACACCGTCCCTGGAGAAGAGCCACACCCAGATCCAGCACTAGGATTCTGCAGACAGCCCCCCTCTACGTGCTGACATAACCAAGGGGATTAACTTTTCGCAGACACTTTCAGAGATTTACTGAGGCAAATCAAGGGTTAATTACAGTAAATATTTTCCCACAAAAGCAGCATTTATGAGTGCAGAGACTCTTTATGCTCTCTCTTGACTATGACAGGGGTCCTCTGTGTCAGCACTTCGAATTTGGCTGGCGTTTTGCCAAGACCTTCTGCTAAACACAGCTTGGTTGTGTGGTGGGGTTCTGCAGCCTGAAACAGAGGCCTTCACCACTCAAAGTTCTAGTTGGTAGAGACCGCTGAGGGCTGTGGGGATGGAAGTCTGGGCCTGGCTCTGAAGCTCCACATCTAGCTGTCTGGTTGCTAGGTTTCCCAGTGCAACTGCTGATTGGTCATGGACTCTGCACAGAGGGATACCCCCTAATTTCTTGGGGTCTGGCAGGTTGTGGTTCTGTCCTGAGATGGCATTGTACTGTATTCAAGCCCTCGGTGACCCCAGCACTGGGTCTATTTTAGATAGTTCCCGTGGACATCTAGGCTCTGAAGCAACTCTCCCACATCTAGCTGCTTCCTTCCCTCACATCCCTTAGCACTGTGGCATCACTCCTAGGCTACCTCAAAGGGGACACATATTTCAGCCAGAAGCACGCAGATAATCCCCTGATGGTCCTGGTTGGCTGCGGTGGTTTTCTGGCCACGCTCCTGTGATGCTAAGGGCAATGTGACTTGGAAGCAATTGGTGACGTGCAGAACACCTCAGCAAACTCTTCTCAAGGCAAAAATAAATGCCTGGGCCTCTTGCTCCGCTTGCACACGTTCGTAGGTTAGGTAGACATACATACACACTGCCCAGAGCTTCTCCTGTCCATATGCAGCAGTGTAACAATCCACAGTTACAGCTTCCAAGAAACATCAACCCAACACAGGGTGGATCATGTTGCACAAAGCACTCAGGGGTCAGAAGACTTGAAAACTATTTCCTATTTGTTTGTTGATTGTTTTGGCACTGCTGGGGACTGAACTCATGGCCTTGCCAGGTAAGCATTTTACTACAGGTAAGCTCTGTTCTACCACTGAGCTATCTTCCATCCCCAGAGTTAGTTAGATAGTTTCTTTTAGAGCACTAATTCTCAAGTACGGTATGTGTCTGCCCATCGGGGGTCTGATGTCTCCTAGGGAGGGGCAGATAATGCATATAGAAATTTGAAGACACTAAGGAGCTGGAGAAGCCTGTGATCCACAGGGCCAGCCCGACATGGTCCCAGCCAAAGTGGGTCAAGAGACCCAGAAGCTCTGTAGGATGCCTCCCGTGAAACACTGCAGGTGAGTTGGTGCCACAGGACATTTTATAATTGTACGGGTTTGTACGTGAGCACAGGTGAGTGCATGCTATGGGACATGTGTTGAGATTAGAGACAACATTGGTGTGGTTGGTTCTTGCTTCCACCTTGTCTGAGGTAGGATCCCCCTTATCCTTCCCTCAACATTGTAGAGGGCACTGGGCACACTAACTGGCCCAGTAGCTTCTGAGAATTCTCCTGTCTCATCGGAAATCATGGAACGCTGGGGTAACAGACGTGCTCCACTGAGACTGTTGTTTACATGGGCACTTGGGATCTGGTCTCAGGTAGTCAGGCTTGGACAGCAAGCACTATTCCCTCTGAGTCATCTCTCTAAGCCCATAATCCTGTTCTTTTAAAAATGGACAGACCATGACTAAATCTTGAAGAAAATAGAAACAAACAAACCAAAAATTTTCCACAACAAACACCTTCCCCAAAAGATATACAGAAGCATGCCAGACAAATCCAGAAATAAAAATGCACAGAGAATAGAATGAGCAAAGGAAACACTAATTCCAAGTTGAAGTGGACCCACTTTCTTTCTGCTCTGAATAGACTGGTTGAGGGCCCTCAGCTTCCAGGGCACACTGAGATATCCCAAGATGCTCGCTCAGTGAGACTTTCTGTACTGCTATCTACTTCCCTGGCATTACAAGACGCAAACTGGACAAAGCTGGTGTGTGTGTGGGTCATTTACCCATGTGGAGTAGACCCAATAAATTCCATGTCAGCCAGGGTACCCTAACCAACCCTACCCCCTCCTTCAAACTGTAAAATCTGCACACCTGGTCCTTGCCCAGGAGCAAATGACTACACTAAATTGAAAAAACCTGACCTGCACATGCTGGGGCGTGGGAACCCCTGCCCCCACTGCCAGAAGCCACTAACTATCGGAGGCAGGCCTGGTCCGTGTGACCTTGGGAGCTAACAGCCTGGGTCTTAGAATTCCTAACACTCCAGGAAGAAGAGTGTGTAAGAAGCCTGGTTCTATTTAACTCTGCCTAATACCTGTCTGTCTGGAAGTGCTCACCTGTACTGCAAAGCTGGGGGCAGCCCGTGGCTCCCTTATTCTGACGGTTATATATCTCCTGGTTCCAAACAACCACAGAGACCTGCTGCCTCGGTGTGGGCCTGGTGTGGGCTCCTGAAGTGCTGGGGATATGCCTGGGAACTCTGTGGGTCTGGTAACTCAACTGGGAGCCCAGCGACAAGCACAGGAGCAGCAGAGAGGGTGAAAGGGCTCCAGTCTGGATCTGTTGTTGCAGAGGAATACCTGGCTGTTCTAATGCCACTCCTGGTTGTCACCCTACCCTGTCCATGAGATGACACACATCACATCTTCTCCAGGTCTGGCCTGGTCTGTGTAAGGACAAGCTTTTCTCTGGACCCTGGAGGCACCAGGCCAGCAGACCCCACTGTCTGGCTTGCCAAAAGTGAGTCATTTCCTTACAATTTTTGGCCTCTACAATTTTCCTGCAGCCACATAACCAGTCTCAGGCCAAGGTTAGGATTTTACTGGATCACACCTCATCTACTACCCCATGGCATTACACAGACATCTCTGCCTTTGTGAGACAGTTTTCTATCCTGAGACCCTGAACCTTACTGGATGTCCTTGGTAGGCCTAGAAGAAGGGAGGCTTGCGGGCTGGCTCCCTCCCTCCCTCCCTCCCTCCCTCCCTCCCTCTCTCCCTCCCTCCCCCCTCACCACCCCTGCTCTCTCCTGTTCAGATGGAAACCCCAATGAGATATTGTGGTTGTAGTTGAAGAGGCTGTCTCTTCGTCTCACTTCCTTGAACTCCATATCAACTCATGTCCCCTGTGCTGGTAGCTGAAGGTGTTGACAGTTACAGTCACCTGAGCCACAGCTAACAGTCAGACTCGAAGTGAGGGAGGCACACAGCCAAACTCTCTTCCCCAGAGGGTGGATGATGAAGGTGTGGTCACTGGACACACGGAGCCTTGCAGATATCTGCCCACCTCTCCCAGAGACCCCTAAACACATTCTGGTCCCCCCGCTGAGAACAGCCTTCTGAGAACACAGTTTCAGATAACACAGGAACGAACAAGGTGCCCGTTCATTCTGGCTGTCCTTTCAGTTTATTTGCATAAAATAGATGCCCTGTTTTACCCCTCACTTTCTGGTCTGGCATCAGTCTGACCTCAGAGGGCTTTTGACCGTGTGTGTGTGTGTGTGTGTGTGTGTGTGTGTGTGTGTGTGTGTGTTTAAATATCAACTCCATATTTCAAGTGTGAACTGAAAACCAGGCACAATTCAAGCCCCTTTAAAGTAAATTTAGTAAACATCACTCTGAACCTCAAGGTTGCTTTAAATCCACCTTAGTTACAAATCAGGGTTTTTTTCCCCTTTAAGGAGACATATGTATTTCCATGTATCTGTCTGAATGTGAATATATATTCATTTATAGTAAGCGATTTCTTATAAAAATCACTATGCAGAATAAATCTCGGCTATAGACCCAGAATCATCATAGCTGTAGTAATTAATTTCCTGTGCTGAACAGATCCAGACCAGCTATAGAGGAAATGCGATGTTTTCTTAGGTTACTGGGAGGCTTCAGGCGCCCTTAGCAAACTCTACTCAGGCAATTCACTTTTAAACTCATCCTTCACAGTATATCTGTGGTAAGTTGGAAAATGCAGTGGTGGAGTGGCCTCTGCAGTCACTGTTACCGAGGAACTTCCCGGAAGTGGCTAACTGTCCAGATACAAGGCTCATTGTCTGTGCCGTTGGCAGGCAGAGCGTTTAAGTTAACAGTGAGCTTATTGAAGAATTTACTGCCATTCAGATGTGCTCCTATTTAAACCTGTCAGCCAAGCCAGAGTCAAGAGTTGATCTGCATGCATCATTTTTACTGCTTTTGCCAAGAATTATGTGACCATGTGCCAAAACTAACATAACCACTTGGAATGGGCGGGGTCATGAGCTCTTAGCCTACGGCCTTCAGCTTGGCCGCATGCCGCCTGTTTAGACGATGTGAAAATTCCAAGCCTGTGTAGTCAGTAAACGAGCTGTGATGTCAGCCATAGTTAATAAGTCAGGCTCCCCAAAGGCAGCGTGGGTACCAACCTTGCTGGAACACAGGGTGATGGAGAGCAGGCAAGGGAAGCCCCTCTGTGGCTGCAGGTTCGTGGAAATAGGCTTCCAGCCAGGCTGTGCACTGCACCAGGGGCTCTGGCACTCCCTCTGGCCCACCGAGCACCTCAGGACAGGCTGGAGCCTCTGTGGGGCTGCAGAAAGGATGAGAAGCTTAGTGACCACATGTGTGAAAAGCATACCTACTGCAGCTAACGGGGGAAGGCTGCCAGCCACTCCCCACTAAGTGTCTCTGCCAGACATACAGAGAACTGCAGATAACAGAAATGGCCACTGAGGGATGTTGGGCAGGAAGGCACAGCAGTTCCCATGCCTGGTGTTCTATCCCCAGGTTTATTAAGTGTAGGGAGAGCCCAAATCATGCATTCTGAGCTTCTGAATGCACAGTGTCTGGGCATGGGAACCAGCAAACTGACACACAGGAACATCTCATGTCTGCCGTCTAAGTTTGGAAGTCAGCATCATCAGGTAATCACCACTAACATTTCCCCTAAACATCAGGTAATTAGACTGTATTATCCACATCCTACCTCTCACCCTGAATCCCCACAGCAGAGGGCCATCCCTTCTCAGATGGCTTTGGGCTCCATTGTTGGAAGCTCCTATGGGTACACTGACCCACATTCCCTAGCACTGATGTGAAGTGACGTCACCTTGCACGTTTGATGCTTTCAGGCTATCAGGCTGGCCCCCTCTCCTTCCTCGGGTGTCTAGTTGGAGGTGCTTCAGTATCAAGTCATCCTGTTCATTCTCATAGTCCCTGTCCTCTGGATGTCCTTGAATTTAAAACAGGAATATTGCATAGAAGCTTTGGACGGTTTCTTACTGTTTCCTGCATGGGACCATCTTCTGTTCCTTGGTTTGGCCCTACGTGGACCCCACTCTTCATGCTCAGCTGGGGTCAGCTCTGGGTTGTGCTTCCCAGGCTAAGAACACTAAAGGCTGTAAGGGAAGGGCATTTCTGTGTTCTGGGCTCTGAGCCTGGAGTTTTATGGCAGATTCTGTTTTTGCTTCAATTTTCTGGGATCCACACCCAAGAGGCATAGACACTGGATCTGATTTCTCTGGTGATTTTTCTCCTTTTCTTCATTTCCAGGCTCTAGGCTGCAGCATGCTTCCAAGTGACTTTCTGGGCCTGGAGGGTACAGCTTCTCTGGGACCTCTCAGGCAGCCCAGTGTCAGTGCTCATGGGAAGGTAGAAAGGTCAGGATGGTGTAGAGGGCAAAGACTCTTTGGATGTTTAATCTCGCCAGTCCCCTTTGGCTCCTACCTATGGTGAAGGCTGGCACATTCATTCACTCCACGGGTCTCCTCCACACATGGACATCCTGGCCAGGAGGTAAGGCCTTTACTCAGCTTTGGGTAGGGGGCCCTACACAGGTACGATTAGGGGTGTGGCTGAGGGTGGGAGAGCCCAGGTCAGGCCGCCTGAGTAAAGCTGGTGGAGGCCAAGATGGGCTCCACAGATGGGAGTTATCAGAGCTTCTGGATAAAGACTAAAGCAAAACCCAGCAGGGTCAGACCTCAGAGGTAGGGCAGGGAGGTCTCAAGTCACAGGAAGACGAGCCGGGCAAGCAGGGTCAGAAGGTCCGATGGCAGGGTGTTCCATGAGCATGAGCTGGGAGAGCTTTAAGTAAGGATCTTATGTTTGGGGAGGACACAGTTCCTTCCCTGTGTGTGTACTACAGATCTCTCCCAGGGCAGTGACACACATTAGGCAGAGCCTTGCAAACAGGCCTGTGTAGGTGCTTAACTGCCTAAGGCAGTGTCTCCTTGAGGGATTTTGTGTCTCACTAAGTCCTTGTATCTTTCAACAAATACTTACAGGGTGGGATGCACAACAGGGTTTCTTTGTGCTGTTTTCAGAGAGGGCAGGAAGTCATTCAGAAACGGCAGCATCTAAACACTCAGGCCCCCGGGAACGAACAGAGGATGGATGGAGAAAGAAGCCACAATCCATGAGGATACTGGGGCAGAAGTGGACGGCTGAGGGGAGCAGTCAGGCCTGGAGGGGTTGGGGAGATAGCTGAGCTGGCAAAGTGCTTGCTGCATAAGCACGGCCACCTAAGTTTGACTCTTGGTGCCAGAGTGAAGAAGCTCGAACCCATGGCATGTGTGCACACTCAGTGCTGTGGGAGGGAAAGAGAGCCCGGCCTCTTTGGTGAGTTCCAAGCCAGTGAGAGACCCAGTCTCAAAAAGATGGACAACATCCAAGGAATGACTCTCGAGGCTGTCTTCTGCACTCTCTACCTCCACATATACACAACCAAGCCCTGACCTGGCTGATCCTGTGGCCATCACAGGCCTTTCTGAAGCTGCTACACGAGGCCCCCATTCAGCCCTGTGCCTGACCAAACAGATGCACTGTCAGTTCAAGCCGATGCTGCCTGTGTACCCCAGGTGGGCCCCAGGGATGTCAGCTCGCTCCTCATGCAGACTGCAGGCCTCTCATGGGAGTCTCCTGGGGAGATGGAACTGTCTCACTGCCCTGACTGCTTTTCCTATTAGCAACGTCTGATCACGGGAGGGAGAACTTCTGCCCGTGCCTGGCTTAGATATTACTCAATTTTAAAGATACATGCTCAGTCATTCTATCCTGGTTCTGTAGCTAAGTGAATGGAGTATCATGGGTGTCTAAAAGGAGAGATGGAGAAATATGTAATGTACTTTGCCCTCCTGGTCCCTGAGGACAGTGTGAAAACTGAGGAAAAACGTGTGGTGTCTGCTGGAAGGAAGCAGGTCCCTCCAGATTGAGGTGGCCAGCAAGCAGCCTGTCATCTTCAGGGTTCACTCCACCTACTTGGTCTGTCAGTGAGTAATTCACGTCCATGTGCACAAACCCTCAACCAAAGACACAAGAGGGAAAGTCTGCCTTTTGGTCCTGCACCAAACTACCACTCTTCACAGAGCAGGAGTGGTGGGTGGGGTGGAGTAGGTAGAGATAAGACAGGTAGCTAGGACTAACTAGTACCTCAACACCCAGGTCAGGTTAGTGTAGATGCAGTGGGCACCACACATAAGGGTCCTGATGGACACCAATGTTCACTGTGTGTGAGAGCACCTTAAAGCATGGATCTGGGGTTTCTGTATTTCCCAGTTCAGAGGCCTCTGATGCCCATGGTGGCCTTCCCTCCACCTTGCAGAGGGCAAGCCGCATTTCCTAGCATTTCCCGTTCTTAAAAGGATACGTGAAGAATTTTTATAGTGGTAAAATTCATCTTAAATTGATTTTTTATGCTTGTGCTAAAGATCTCACCTCTGATTCACTCTGGGGTTCTCTTTTTAACTCTTCCTCCATCGATACTAGATAACTAGCCATGGGTGAAATGTAATTAAACAGCTTTGATTCCGAAGCAAGGATTTATGGGGCTACATTTAAAATGAATGGCTTTAAACACACACATAAAACCAGATTTTTAAAGCCATGACACAAATTTCCATTTCTACAATAAAATGAAATTTATTCTCTTGCCCTGCCCTCTTCTTCCAACTTTCCCTGCTGTTCGTCCAGGAAAGAGCTATGGCGTGACAGCAGTGCTAACGGCTGCCCTTATGATGTAGGAGTTTCTCCAGACCTCCCTGCTGACGAACCCTGAAATTCTAATAATTAGGGGCTCCATGGCCCACTCTTTAAAATACCACATCCGGGTTTCCTCAGCACCAGCCCCGAACGAGATGCAAACCTCGGAGAACTGCTCAGCCCTGCACTTGGCATCCCTTGGAAACACTTGTTCCAACCCCAGTGGTTGACTTCAGCCCAGCTCTCTAGGTCCCCATGTCATCTGTCCCGTGGAGGAACAGAGTGGTGAAGACTGGGACACAGGCTCCTCTTTTGCTTTTTAACTGGGTATTGGAATTTTCCAGAAGGCTGAGGGCTGAGAAAAGAGACTGTGCTTCCTCATGCTACCATGGGAGGATGGAGGATGAGGCATTTTAACACTGAGGTTCAGGTCAACTAAGCCTGTTCTGAGGGTTTCTTCAAGAAACTAACAACTGTTGGTCATTGCAGGATACAGAAGCCTCCTGGACTCCCAGAGCACGGAACAGGCCACATGCAGTTGTGTTGCTACAGATGTCTGTGAGGGCCTCAACCCATTTCCCTTCCTTGGCTTTGAGAAAGGATCACCCATGGTGCATGGCAGTGCAGATCCTGTCTTCCAACTCTTAACTTAGTAAAGAAAAGTAGTTCCAAAGCCCCATTGCAGACTTCTAGCACATGAGCAGCCTTGTTCTTCCTGGGTGAAGCTTGAATGTCGAGACATGGACACCATGAGGAACAGAACACAAGAGACAGTGACGCAGTCAAGAGCAAGGGAGATGGCCTCAGTGCTGTGCATCTTGACTTCTGAATCCTGTCGAGTGGAGACTGGGGATGGCAAGGCTCTGTGTAGCGGGTGTTGCAAAGCCATAGCCTCCCATAGGAGCCTTGCCTGGGGCCTCGTTCTTTACCAAGTGATGACATGTGCATGCCATGCTACAAGGGGAACCTAAAGGGCACAGCTGTCACCACCTCCTCCCATCTTTCCCAGAGTACGGATTCGCCCAACAATTTAAAACATGGCCCGGCCCATGGGAGACTTCGCAATACAGGTCTTGGGATGCTTCAGGAAGTCTCTCGGAGGAGAGAATCACTAAGGGCTCATTTCTCAGTGACTTCTACCTCCCCAAGACAGTAAAATAAATGTACTCGCTTTAAACACCATGTGATATAAGAAAATAGGCTATGATTTCTTTAGAGTCAGTCACGTGTAATGGCACCATGTAATGACAGTCACCCCTAACGTGGGTGTTGCTATGGAACAACCAGGATGCAGAATGACAAGATCACATGCTCATGCCCTTTCCTCTGTGACCCAGCCTCTCCCCACCCCCAGAAGATGAATTTTCAATCTATGCTTTGGGAATTTTCACTATGACACTAGAGAGTCATACAAAAGAATTCTATAGGCCAGAGTTCTTCCAGACTCTGGCAAGGAACTGATATAGGCTGTGTCCTTCTACCTGGTATAGAGGAAGCTGTGTGGCAACTTGTGGAGTTCCTGGCAGGGCTCTTAATAGGAGGAGAGCTGAGGCTACACGCAGCATACTGGACAGGTGAGGAACATTGCCAAGGCCAAGCATACCTTGACTTCTCTGGCTTCCAATGTGTGGTTTGGAGGGCAGGGGGAGCCTCCGGGACTCTGGGATGGAGCTCCAGACTTCACAGGCTCACTGAGGTACAACAGCAGCAAAGGTGACTTTATAAACACCGTGTGGAGACTTGCTCTGCCGTGCTGGCACATGCACAATTATGTCTAATTTAGAAGATCTCTAGCCGAGTGGCTTGTGTTTGATGGATGTGTCCTGCATCTAATTATGCCCTTCCCACTAAAACTCAGGCATTTTTCTTCCAGGGGTAGGATTGAAGACGAGAAACAAACTATGCTACCTGCTATCAATAAAGACCACTTTTTAGAAAAAGACAGACTGAATGAAGCCTTTAAACTTTCCATTCCGACTCAGTGAAGATCTGATCCTATTTATGGCTTACTGGGGAGAGTGCCTACATAGGTGGCCCCTTCCTCAGGCACCTGTAGCCAACTGTGCAGATAGAGGGGACATGAAGGTGAGGTACACAGGGCAACAGCAGTGGCTCCCACTTATGCCTTTCAGACAACCCCACATTTGATGGGAGTTGCCAAGGACTCTCCATTCTCCTGCCAATTCCTGAAGGAATGATGATGAGTGTTGGCTGCCGTGCACTGCCTGGTGGCGGGCGCTGTCCAGGCATCACTCACATGCAGCTCTGACAGTCCACTTTTCCAGAGGGGTTTTAGGATATAGAATAGGAAAGGGGGGTGTTAAAGAGCTGATGCTAATGACAAAAAAGAGCAAACAGAGCCACCTCAACAAAGAAGCTGAGCCACAGGTGAAGAAGAGAGGTGCACCAGTATGAACTGGTGCTGTACTGGGATCATACTGCCCAGCAACACTAATAGGGCTGTGGTAATGACCTCACTATGCACAAGTTGGTGTCACAGATTTCCTACCTGCCCAGCCAAAGGACAGTATTTTCTACTGTGAAAGATAAGGATAACAAAAGTAAGTGTTGTGCTTACTTTTTGTCAAGTTAATGTATACCTGGGAAGCAGGGATCTCAGCTGAGAGCCTCCTCCACCTGACTAGCCTTTCGGCAAGTCTGTAGAGCATATTCTTGATGAACTATCAATGTGGGAAGGCCCAGTCCACTGTGCGTGGTGCCACCCCTGGGTAGGAGTTTCTGGACTATACAAGGAGGCATGCTGAACAAGTCAGGGTGAGAAAGCCAGTAAGCAGACTCTTTCGTGGCCTCTGCTTCAGCTCCTACCTCCAGGTTCCTGCTTGAGTTCCTGCCCTGACTTCCTTTAGGATGGTCTACATAGCGTAAGCCAAGCCAACCCTTTCCTCTCCCCCTGGTTTCGTCAGTGTTTTATCACAGCCACAGAAAGTAAAGTAGGACGAATAAGTATGAAACAGGGATGGATTTTAGCATGTATAAAATGCTAGTTAGTATTGTAAGACAAGAATACACACCACTCATAACAAGAGAGTTTCCTGAGTGGCATTCAAGAGCCTTGTTTTTGTACCTGCTATGGTTTGGTTCTGAAATGTCCTCCAAAGGCCCATGTGGTGAAGGTGATCATCAGCCTGTGCTGCTACAGGGGGAAGCAGACTCTTTAGATGAGGCCTGACTGGAAGGAGTTAGTCATTGGGTGTGCTCTTGAAAGTGATATCGGAGTCATGGCCTCACCTTTCTTTCTCCCGGCTGCAGTGAGGTGAGCAGCCTTCTCAAATATGTGTTACTACTATGATGTTCTGTTGCACAGAGGCCTGAGACAATAGGGGCTAAGTGACTACAGACTGAAAACATGGCCCAAATAAACACCTCTTCTTCGAAAATTCTGAACCTTGGGTGTTTTATCATAGCTGGGAAGGTGACCAACAGAGCGCATACTTTTAAAGAGGCACTCTCACTCAATGGGAGGCTTCCTATCATGCCAGACAGGCCAACAGGCAACACAAAAGCAGTCATTTCTAGAAGGAAGATAGAAATGCGTCAGCCTACAGGAAGGGCAGTGGTGACACCCTTTACCTACAGCAGACGGTTCCAACATCAACTCAGCAGGACCTCACTGGGCTGTTCCTGTGCAGCTCATGGCCCCTTTGTCCCTGACGCGAGTTCTATTTTTATAACACCATCAGAAGCCATCAAATGATATCTGTCCCAGGGTCAACAGTATGAGGGAGACAGTATGAAATTTAGCAACTTCCCATTTAATGGCTTTGGATGGTAACAAGAGTGCTGCTAAAGCTAGGTATCAATTTTTCATGAGCACACCAATCCTTCAAAATTTTAGGCTCATTAAGAGAAGTGAGGCGGAAGGATCCTGAGTTCAAGGTCAATCTGAGTTACATAATGAGACTTTATCTCAAACAACTCAAAACCTGATAAAACCACAAAAGAATTTACTATAGTGTCTTAAAACATCTGCAAAGGGGGAGAAAAGTTTATGTAAACCTTAAACTCCTCCCCATAAGGATCACTTATTTTTTCTGAGAATACTTATGTCTTAAAACACATCAGCAATTAAAACCATATTGTAAAGACAGCTTAAATACTACATGCAAGCAATTAGAATGTCCTTAAAAAGGCTATATATACCTTTATACCTTTTAATGCGAGTCATTAAAAGAAAAATCTTATTTTATCAATACTTTAACATATCATTAAAAGTCTCTACTGTTTGACAGACGAAGATAAAAACACCCTAAAACTACAGATGAATGATCAGGTCCCTAATGATTCCAAAACAATTATAGGATGCAGAGCAATCTAGTTAAATTTTATTCAAAAGCTGACTACACTTGTGTTTTCTTTTATTTTTCTATCAAGAAACCCATGAGGCTTAAGCACAATTCATTATGTATGAGACCCCACTTGCAGTGCTCGACTGTTGATTAATAGCAAAGTTTGCTGTATGTGCTCCTGCAACATTAGACGCATACAATATGCTAACTTATTCTTTCGCTGAAACTAATTATTTACAAAAATGACTACTTGAGACTACAATTTATTAAATGCATGCATCCAGTCTCAATTTGGCCCCCAAAGACAGCCTGGAATGAAGATCTTTTACTTGATGTGACAACTTCTGGAAACACTGTTATTAATATTGTAAATGTGGCAAATAAAGAGTTCAAATAGCCTCACGTCTATGTTGCCTTTGCTTCCTTCCGCCAAGCAGCTTTTTAACAGGCTTTTCCGCGTTCTAGCCACAGAAGGTACTTGCCTCTCCCACAGTTTAATTTAGCTTCTTAAAATAAAAATGCTTACACATCTGTAAAATTGCAAGAGTCATCCTCTGGCTCACCACATTGCTGGGATTTCCAAAAGGCTGTTTCCCAAAGGGTTTTTTTTGGGGGGGGTCCTAGCCCTTGAAATAGGAACAACAGTGTATAGACTGACTATACCCAGAACTTACCACTATGTTATCTTTCCAGGGATCTCAAATGGGGCATCTGGTCAATCACTTGCATCTTCCCTACTGACTGGTTTCCATGAGTGCCATGGCTGCAAACAGAGCCACTTGCTGCAAATATCCTTTGCTTTCTGGTTTCTCTGTTGGACTAACATGCATACCCATAGTTTCATCTTCTGGGGCTTCCAAGGACTCCACCCTGGCCTTATTCTACCCAGTTCCAGTGTGCACATAAGCCCCCAGAGTAAGGAAATCACTTCCTTTCTCCACATGTTGTAATAAGGACAGTCAATATCTGCTCATGAGGCAAGATGTAAGTGCATAAGATTGTTATGTGCTGTGGATTAACTGGCTTATGCCCTTAAGGGTTTGCAAGGACATCTAGGAGATGCTCTGGAACATATGCTGTTAAGGCCTGGGGAATGAATCCCCAGGCAGTGGGCCTCTGCTTTCCATAAGAACAAGAGTTGAGAGAGAAGAATAAATAGCGGGAGTTGGGAACCTCAAGATAGTTTGCCCAGAGGGGTAAAAGATGGTTGTTTTAGTGTTATGTGAACCTACATTCTGGCTCTCTACACTGTTAACAGGCAAGGTGAGTGACTGGGACATTCTAGTGGCAATCCCATTCATATCATAAGACTCACAAATAAGTAGCCTTGGGAAAGCAGGGTCCTTTAAAGATTGAACCTAGGAAAACAACCCAAGGCAAACTCTGTCTAGATTTATTGCTTCTTATCAAGGTTTAGGACATGTCAGGCATGATTAAAAGCTATTTGGTGACTTGTCCATAGGACATAAAATTCCTTTACACAAGTAAGAGGTCTTTCTGTGTAGATGTTTCCTCTGAATTTAAAAAGAAAAAAATCTCTCCTGAAAGGAAGGAGGCTCCTTAAGATTCAGGAAGCTCATGAAACTTACAAGGCTCAAGAGGCTGAGAAAGCAGATCCTTGGGGCTTCTTACTAGGTTTATAGGTAGTGAACAATCACTGGGAAAGAGAGGAGACTCTTTAGTGGAGATGCCTATAAGGTGGGCAAGGAGCTCCAGAGAGAGAGCTCTTTTGAGTTGTGATCTACCCTAGAGTTGGGTTTTTGGTGATGCTGTTACTGGAGAGTCTTTCAAGCTCTCTCTGGGATACTATGATAAACTCATTAGTTTACCAAATTAGACTTGATTGAAACTGTTTCGCTGGCCTGTTCTTGGTGGCCTGAGGAGCACAGATGTTTGTTGACCTCTCCCTAGAAAAGGTCACAGAATAGGCCTATTTCCAGAATGCCACAAACCTATCACCTTCCCAGTTTTTGAACCTCCAGAAGTGAGGCCCAGATTGCAAGGTGTAACAAGATGGCAAATTAAAGCGGGGCTTTATAAAGAAGCCAAACTATGAACACTCCACCAAAATGATTTTTTAGAGAGCAGACCCAGCCCTATTGATTCATCTAGCATATTCTTGGCACACAATATTTGTCTGATGAATGGATATCTTGTGCAGGTGCAAAGTTGTTAAGGAGACCCTTTACACCATGTGCACCCAAAGCACATTTTCAGATTCCATTTCTCCAGTGAGTAATTTGCTGAGAACCATTCTGTAATGAGAATAACCAGAGGTTTTCTAGACAGTAGAAGTTACACCTCTCAGCTTTCCCAGGCTTGCTTGCAGGCTACAGAATAATGGGGTTTGCTAAGGCCTGGGACTAGGCCTTATGGTCAATTTTATTCGCTTCAATGGCCTCTACAACTAGAGCCCGGAAACGGTGCAGATTTGAAGTAATAAGATGAAGGAAGGGATTTCCTTTATGTATGATCATCCCCATTGACTGCACGATGTGAAAAACAAACAAGCCAAAAGTCAACAGCTAAGAGCAAAGCCTTGAGCCTTATCCTCCTGTAACTGCAGAAAGTGTTGGATCCCATCAGGTACAAAGGCCACACATGAAGGCCACATGCCACATCCTCAGTTTTTCATCATGACTCTTAATCTTGCAAGAGGAATCCACTG
Source organism: Rattus norvegicus (assembly GCF_021556685.1). Taxonomy (NCBI): domain Eukaryota; kingdom Metazoa; phylum Chordata; class Mammalia; order Rodentia; family Muridae; genus Rattus; species Rattus norvegicus. Next base: position 204,821,777 of record NC_141534.1, on the reverse strand, counting down.
AGTTATTACCAGAGGAGGACTGAAGAGATGCTACTGGGGAGAACCACCCCACTACCTATGGCTTGCAGCAGCCTTGTCAACTTGCAGGCATCAACTTCTCTAGGTCAGAGGAGAATGTGAGGACCATGAAGAAGCCCAAAGCTGGCACACAACAGCACATCATCCCATTCCTGCTGGGAGTGTGGGATATTGGGAACAATGGGTGGAGATCGCTAGAGGCAAAGCACCTGAAGATGGTGACAAGACCTACTCCAGCCCCAGAAGAAAGGAGGGCCAGGAAGCCAGGCCCCTTTGTAATATCTCTTCTTCTCCCAAGCAGGTAGAGGTACCTGTCACCTTTGTTATGGACCAGGCTTCTTCCCCCTGAGCCCACAACCCAGAAGAAAGCGTTTGATGTTAACACGGCTAAAGCGTATTACCCCAATTCGGTTCATAGACCGGACCACCATGTAGCTGAGAGACTCACTCTCTGCCGTCATGCTGTTGAGAGGAAAAAAATGTTCATTCTAATAGTGAGGTATCTGACTTAAAATTTAAAATAGTAGCTAAATATGCTGAAGATGAGACCTCTTTTATTTTCCAAGAGGCATTAGATGAGGATTGACCTCCGAAGGGTTTAGCCCCATTAACTCGTGTACTGGGCTCATTAATAAATAATCCTGCCACCAAATTACCTGACTTGTAAATTGGTTTGTACAGTTCTAAATAAATAATAGATAGTTCCCTATTATCAAACACTGTGGCATTTTCACGGAGAAGCCCAGCGTGCGATACATAATAGCACAAGACTTTTCCACTGGCCAACACTCCGTTGCTCACTTCTGAGAAGGCCCTAGTTTCTCCCGTGAACTGCTGCAGCTGGGACATGTTAGCTAGTCATGTTAGCTGGTCAGTGGAGTAAAAAATACTGTATTTAATATCACACAAGTATATTGAGTATGCATTAGTGGCCAAACAATCTTAAGCAACTATTAAATGGACAGTTAATGTAATTGTATTTTAAAACACTGAGGTCATATTTAATTTTGAATTGAAACTCTTAAAATGCACTTTCTGGCAAAGAATATAGAGTAATAAAACAACATTAACCACAGGAAAAAAAACCCTAAAACTCACATTATTAAAATAAATCTTTCTTCCAGAGCACTGATATTTGCAAGAAGTGGATTACAAGAAGCAGAAAACATTTGTGCCTTTTCAAGGAGTATTGTCACTGGCAGGAGAAGCCAGGGTTTCAACCCGGGATGAGATCACACTTCGAATGGGACTCAGCTGCATGCCCACCCTCTCTTTGGTCTCGGTGCTGGCCGCTCTCCCAGGACCTGTCTTCCTTCCAGGGACTCAAGCTCCTTTCAGCTACACCCTTGGCCCTTCTAATAGAAACTGCGATGAGGGAAGAGACTGCAGCAGGGTGTGCTCTGCAGCTGAACCGGGTGGGCGCTTTAACAGCTCCTGCCCCATGCTGCTTGCAAAGTCCTATTTTATATGCCGTCTCCTCATTTCCAAAAGTCAGTGTGGCCCTCTGGGAGGCTGTCACACCTCAAGCAGCCTGGTCAGGTCTGTGGACCATGAGCCTGAGCTAGTTCCAGGGTATCCCGGGGGAGGAGGGTCACAGGGCTTTCTAGCCAAAACAGTCAGACACTTATTTAGAGCTGTTCTGACAGCAAGCTTAGGAAAGACCCCTTATGTAAGCCCTGGAGCCTAGAGTAGCATTTCTGCGCTCTTAGATTGACATCAGGACTTTGCCACTGGTCCCAGGGATGAATAGAAAAGGAGGGACCATCCTGCTGAGGACAACCTCCAAAGGAACTCTGGTGCGATGTTCTAGCTCCCCTGTATCTTGTTCTGTGTGCCAGCATATGTATCTTCTTACAGACGTCTGTTCTTGCAGTCATTGCAGTTTCCAGTCTTTTCCTCCTTCTGTCCCTCCCTCCCTCCCTCCTTCAGATGGAATCTCATGTATTCCAGGTGGGCCTCAAGAACTACGTCGATGGAGGTAACTTTGAACATCTGAACCTCTTGCCTCAATCTCCTGAGTGCTGGGATTACAAGCACACACCACCGCTCCGAGTTGTAAGTGGCGCTGGGGCTGTAACTCAAGGCTTTGGGCATGTAGACAAGCACTGTACTGAGCTACACCCCCTGCCCTACTCAGGGGAATTTTTATGTGAAAATATCTCCCAACTGCAATCCACTGTCCCAGACACAGCGTTTTATGTTTGTACTGGTTAGATGTTTAAGACTTTAACTTCAGCAGACTGCCAGCCTGTGTAAGCCCCAGTGCCTGGATCCCTGGAAATACAGACGCTACCCAGAAGGCATGGTCCTGAGGGAGCGACTGCATTTCTGCCTATTGCCATTCTTGAGCAGCAGTTGGCTAATGCTGGCCCGGGGGTGGGGTGGGTGCAGGATATAAGCATTCATGACCGTCTCTGGGAAACCCTCTCACAGACGTAAATCCTCTGTGGTAAGTAGTTCAGTCTTGTGCACAGATCTTAGGAAGCTCACTCCCTGCCCTACTAAGCTTCATTATAGAGCTGTATTCACCCAGGAATAAGTACTGGATGCTGCTTCCCTCCCATACTTGGGGCTGGCGATGAGGAGTGGCCACAAGCTTTGAAGTCAGCTGCAGAGCCCCCTTAGAACATGCATAGGTCAAAGTGGCCCTGGGTGTCTCCACGTGCACCAAAGTTACTTCATGGTTTCCGTCAGAAAACGCCAAGAGTGTTGCCATCCTTCATTTCCCTGAGACCCTCAGCTAGTCTCTGATCACCCAACCTTTTTGGCCGGTACAGCAGCTACTGCTGGATTCCTGTCACCTCTTTACACAGGATTCTCAAGGCTTCCCTGGCCCACAAACCTGTATAGGCTAAACCTGACTGACTACCTGCTTTTGTAAGCAAAAGTTTTGTCAGCACTCAACCATGTTGATTTGCTTCTGGATATACTCCAGAATCGAGAAGTGTCTAGGATATTCCTCTATGATCAGGCCCCGCAGAAGAGGGTTTTGGGACCCTTGATTTAAATTCATAGAGACTCTCTTGTATGCTGGGAAGATTCTAGTGAGCTAGGCTCCCATCACTCCTGAGCCCACAACCCTGTGGGTCTGCCTACCTGCATTATACCATTTTGTATAATATATCTTCTTCTTTAGGCCCTAACTCAACTTCTGTGTTAAGTCTGTTCAGCTGCCCTGGCCTGTGCACAAGGATGACACTAAGGACAGAGTCATTTTGGATGATGGTGAGCTGATCCATCCCTGTTCTGGTCCCAGACACCCTGCTCTTTCCTATCCAGTTCTACAGTAAGACAGGAGCTAGTATTAGGATTAGGTCTTTGCTGATCAGGAAATGTAACTTTAACTTTTTCAAAGCCTACTTTTAATGATGGTTCTTAAATTCTTTAACCTCCTTCTAGCCCACCATCCACCAGAGGTAGATCCCTAGGCTCCCTGCTGCTGTCGGTGCTGATCCTAAAATCCTCCTGACACACTCAATGTGTCTACTCTGTGCATTTCCCTCCTTAATGTTGACTAATCTCATCCTCACCGGGCTTGGAAGCCACAAGAGCCAAAGAACCAACCTGCCTACGTCTCAGCCATACCCAAAGCACCTCCACAACCCACACATACATTCTTGGATCCCATGGGGTCCATGTTTCTGTTCTGCTCCTAATCTCTCTGCAACTCATCATGTGCACAGAGGTCCACACTATCCGACACCAATGCCCTTGGTGTGAGCTTGGCTCTAACACACCACAGCCTCTGCCAAGTATAAAGCACTCCTTGGCCTGGTCTCCTCCCAGATCTACACCGAGATCACTGCCAAGCACCCAGCAGCCCCTAGCTGATGCCCTCCCAACTTTACACTCTGGTCTGTGCCAAGCACCCAGTAGCCCCTAGTCTGTGCTCTCCCAGCTTTGTATCCTGATCTTTGCCAAGCACACAGCACCAACCCTCTGGATTCTGCTCTCCCAGCTTCCTACTCCAACTTCTGCCAAGCACACTGCTCTCCCTGGCTGGTATCTTGCCAGACTCTTTACCCTGATCTCTGCCACACACACAGCAGCCGCTGGCTAATTCCCCTAGTCTTCCGCACAGGCGGCACAGCAAGGAACCTGTAACACAGTGGTACCTCACCTGGTACAGGAACTCCTTGAAGAACAAGTGTGAGTGGCTCACATGTTCTCTCCGCTTTCCTGAAGTTACCACAAGTCCAACCTATCTTTAGGCAGCTCTGAACCACTTACAGCAACTGGCACCAGTGCCTCTTGTGATGTACTCAGAGCGTTTGGTGAACTGTTAATGAGGAAATGAAAACTTCAAGAGGAAGAGAGATAGAGGCAAAGCGATGGGAGTGAGTATACTTACAGGGAGGGTTTGGAGTGATCGTAAGCATTTTGATGCACTCTGGGCCAGATCGTGTTCTCGTTAAAGTCCCAGTGTTTTCAATTGACGTCTTCATGCATTCACAGAAAGGCTCACCACTGAACTTCTAACCTCAGACTGACTGAGCACAGACTAGTCAGCATGGCATAAATGTCAGAGTCTGTGGTTGAGTGCTTATTACCCACCTCTCTGTTTTGATTAAAACTTGAAATATCAAGAACTGACAGTCTGAATCATATTCAAGCGACATAAGGGTAGTTTCAGTCCCACCCAGAGTCCAAGAGTCAACAGATATTCATGGACCCAAGACCTGGCTGGATGAGTCATAAAGACTTAGTTTTTAATATCTCCCCATCCCATTCTATAGGGCCAAATTAATTTAAAATACTGCACAGCTTCAGATGGCTCTTGGCCTGTCAGCTCTCCTCTCCTGGGTATTGTTTTGTTGGTTTGGCACAGAAATCACCAGAAGGTCAAAGCATCAAGATCACTCTTGCCAAGCCCCACTAACTGCTCTGAGTATGACCGTGAGCTGAGCCAAGAATCTCTTCAACTCCTCCAACACACGTGGCCCTCTGCCGACAAGCACAAAGTCTCCAAGAGAGCAGTGATACCATGGAATACAGACAAAAGCTGTAAATGGGTGTGTGCTTGTGTCAAATGAGGGACTCACTCAGCGAAGTGCTTCTTGCACAATCATGAGGACCCGAGTTCGATCCCCAATGTCCCTATCAAAGCTATGTGCAGGACTTCGAGTCTGTGATACCAGAACTGGAAATTGGAGAAAGGAGGATCCCTGGGCCTTGTTGTTCAGTCAGTCTACTCAAATCACTTAGTTCCAGGTTCAGTGAGAGGCCTTGCTTCAAAAAGAAAAAGAGAAACTGAGGAAGACATCCAATGTTGACCTTTATCATCCCTCTGTATGCTCACACATGCGCATGCTCACACAGATAGATACACACACACACACACACACACACACACACACACACACACACACACACACACACAGTCACAAAGAATAACCCACAAGCTGCCATGCTCTTGGTCCTCAGTAACCCCTTTTCCCTACTTAAAGACTGGATGTCTTCCTGGGAACTTCGCTTACGACTAAACAGACTTCGACTATTTTTTTCTTCCAAAAACCAAACCGGAATTGAGGGTGTAGTTGGGTCTGGAGTTTGTGAAAATGTAGTTGCCTGCTTATTATTTATACTAAATATCTTATGGGGAAAACAGAGTATAAAACACAAATTAGAAACGAGTAACTTGACCATTAACAAAGAGCTAAAAAGAAATAATTCTTAAAACGACTGAAAAGAAAAAAAAAAAGAAAGAACGAGGGTCAGAGAGAGCTCGTTCCATCAGTTAAGCACTTTACCCACAGTAGGGCAATGAAGCTGGTATGGTGACTGCATCAGCAACCCCAGTGTTGAGTAAGCAGAGATAAGCAGATCCCTGGGGCTCACTGGCCAGCCAAGCTAGCCTGTGGGGTACCCTGTTTTACCAACCAATGTGAATGGCATCTGAGGAGCAATGCCTGAGGCTGCAGTCCGCTGACCCCCATTACACACACAGGTGCACGTGTATTCAGACACATAGGCATCTACACACAGAAAGGCACAAGCGCTCACGCTCAATCATACAGTGAGTCAAGACACTCAAGGCCCAGAGGCCCAGGACCAGGGTATCACTGAGGTGACAGCTCTCTTCCACATCTTACTGTAGTGTCTGCTGAGGCCAAGAGCTATGTCTAGACACTCACAGAATACTCTTTGTCCTTGTCAACACTGGCTAGATGGCACACGTAGACTTGTGTGTGTCATGGGTACCTGGCCAGTGTGTCCACCTTGCCCTTCACACATTACTCCTGTCTCCTGAAATACTATTTGTCCGTGAGATCTCACTAATAACAGGCATACAGAAAATACCAGCCTGCCGTCACCTCCCAAGAGCTGGGATTGACATCATACCTCATCCACTGAGGTTCTGGGGGTCATACTCAGGACGGTCCTTCATGCCTGTTAGGCAAGCACTCTGACAAGGAGCCACATTCCAGCCTGCAAAACCTCTCAGCTAACGATGACATCAAGCTCTCCTCGCTCTCCATTTTCCCATTGGTCCATTTTGACAGGGGCCTGGGATCTGAGGCGCAAGTACAGACCCTTGATTTTTCCACAAAGGCATAGCCGTGTTCCTGTTCAATATCCAGAGTATGGCTCCCTGTGTCTGCTTCCTCCTTCTTGGATGCTAAGTCAGAAGAGCTGCCAATTTCCTTAGAAGAGATTTAAATAAGCTTCTGAAGGCAGGAGCCATTCTCTTTATACCTGACATTAGCATGTAGTGTCAAGCAGACTGAGGGTGGTTGTAAGCACATCTGCCACTGTGTATTGTCTTAAACTTAAGAATAATCAAGAGCAAACGGGAAGAAAAGGTTTGTGGCCAGCCTTTCAAGCAGAGGGGAGGGTTAAATATGACCCTGCATAAATAAGATTAGAAGTAGAGTCATTTCTTACTCAGTTGTGTGCAGGGAGAGAAAGCCCCACAAACAGCAGCACTGTGCCTTGGGTGAGATCTTTGCGCTCATTTCAACAGCCTGGAATCGGTTCTTGAGAGGCCACTCATGGCCGGTCATAAGGTCTTACTGTCTGGGGCTCTTTGAAGGAGTTCGAAGCATAGACAGGAATCTGAAAGCTGTCATTTTAAAGCCACTTTATACTTGGTATGTAGCAGTTGGTGGTGGGCATACCTGCTCATTGGGGAAGCAGGCTGAGCAGAATGGGTTCTGGGGAAGGAGCCAGCATAGGCTAGGTCCCTATTCCCTCTGGGCGTACATGTTAAGGAGACAGTGGGGGTCCCCTAGGGAAGAGAAGAGAAGGGCGGTTGAGGGGGGACAAGTCACACTCTGGAGGAGTGAAGCAGAAGTGGGAAGACAGGGCTTCAGAGCTTGGGCTGGCTGGAACAAACCAGCATGGCCACTCAAACTAGAGAGCAGACTCCACAGATTCTACAAAAGTGTGTAGCTAATTGTCAAGACCAAACAGCCTGACTCAGGTCGTCACAGATTCCTGTTAAGGCTGAGATCTCCTCTTAAGCATCGTAACTCAGAATCTAGTAGATTTTGAAAGTCAGCAAACAGAATCACTATATATATATATATTATATATAGTTAATATTATTATATACATTATATACATCCAATTCCACTCATCAACGACACTGGCTAGCTAGATCTCAGAGTTTTCTGGAACCCTTCATGTGGTGTTTCCAGACCAGCCAGGGCAGGTATGCTACAGCTTTCCCCAAATACCATTTCAGCAGCCACAGAACTCAATCTCCATGGCCAGTAGGTAGTTCCCTCGTCAGGAGCCTGCCATTGGGATTCCAAGATGACGCAGGCTATGAGTTTTACTCTCCTACAGTTCCAGGAAAACCCCTACAATCTCTTAGCATCTGCATAGGGTTACACATTTAGGGCTGATCATCTGGGGCCCCTGAGATATTCTCTACGGAAAGACTGATTCCAAAGGTCTGAGGATTATTTTGTCTGTGGAAACCCTGGGCTTGGTGGTGTCTTATGCCAACCTCAACGCTCCCTGACACTTTTCTCCTTTCTCGCACCTGTTCATCAGATGTCACCTGTTTGGACTGAGACACTCAATGGTTAGGCCTGGTTCCATGTCTCGGTGACTGTGAACAGCAGAGTAGACATGGGGTTCAAGTATCCCTGTGGGGTGTTGACTTAATGTCCCTCAGGAACACACGGAGGAGTGGGGCAGTGGGTCACCTGTCAGTTCTATTTTTAACTTTGTGAGCACTGATTTCCATAGTGACTACTGGAGTTTACATCCCAGCAACAGTGTATCAGGACCTTCTCTCTGTATGTCCCCACCAACATTTGCTGTCATTAATTTTCTGGATGACAGATATCCTGACGGGGCAAAATGGAATCCCAAAGTAGTTTACTTGCACCTCCTTCATGGCTAATGATGTCAAACATTAAAAACAACAACAACAACAACAACAAACAAAGCAAAACAAAATACTGATTTTCCTTTTGAGAATTATCTGTTCAGTTCATTGGTCCACTTATTGATTGGCAGTTTGGGTTTTTCCTATCCCTTTATATTTTCTAAATATTAAGCCCTTGTCTTAAGTACAGATGGCAAGGTTTCCTCCCATTCTGTAAGCTGTAAGCTGTACCTTCTCTTTGCTAATAGTTTTTTTTTTCTGCCAGGCAAGTGCTTCTTAACTTCATATAACCCAATTTGTCAATTTTGGGGGCTATTTTCTGAGCTACTGGGGATCTGACTGACCTTGTCTGTACCTACATTGGAAAATGTCACACGGAGATGGAAGGAGGGTGGGGGATGGGGAGGCAGAGAGGAGCCAGTGATAAAAAGCAGGATAAACCAAGTAGGTGGGAGCCTGCCTTAAGGGCAACACGGTCCTTTGTATGCTAATTAAACAATAAAGGAAAAAGACTGAGGTCTGAAGACAGAACAGATCCTCTTAAAGACTGCCCAAATCAGGTGAGGTTAGGTTGCCTAAGCCGGAAGTTCATCTCTTTCTCTCCTACATGCACCTCTCCTCAGCCCAGACCCCCATGTGCGAAGATGGCCTTGCTACTTCTCCACTGACCCCAAGTGGAAGTGAGGTTGATGGGTATTTCATAGGACCCATCATTGCCCCGGGTAAATGGAGACTGCCCAGAACCTTCGCTGCCGTGCCAAGCTCAATTTATGCCCCCAGACCTGCCAACCCAACAAGAAAAATGCTGCAAGGGGCAGAAACCGTAAGAACACTTTTGCTTTCCGCACTAGGTGAAGTGGTCTAGATAGCTGTCATGAACACCAAGGGGTTTATTAATAGGCAAAAATTAATTGTATGTAGGCTGAATTAATGAGATGGAAAAACATGCATATTTCAGCTAATACAGAGGGGACCGGCCTCTGCCTACACTGGTAATGAAGTGCCTGGGCCACGGGATGTGGCACGGAGCAGCTACTGGCAAGCTGGGGTCCTTTTGTGATCATGGGGGCTGGAGGTACCGTTAAAAAAATACACTGTGAAATGTAAACATCAGGCAACTGTTTTGAGCACAAAGTTGACCCCCGACGCATCTTCTGCAGGCTGCCATCTACGGATTTATAAATAAATGATTAGATGTAAAACCTCAGGAGGATTTTCCTTTTCCACAGCAATTACAGGAGCAGGTTATTACCATTCAAGTGGGCTCCAGCGAAAGTTCTTGACTGGCAGGAATCACTCACCGCTGTCCTCCCGCCGTAAGTCACCATGGCAGGAAATCCAATGCTCACATGTACCGTGAACACGCGAACAAGCCGAGTCAATATGCACTGAATGGACACATCCTTGAGTTAAAATATATTACCGTCAATAACCGGCTGAATTAAGAAAGCACACGTTTCAAATGTGATCACCATCAGGAGGATTCGCCGCAGTTCGTAGCTGCTCAGTGTTAAAGGTGACCAGGCACACACGAGTCTCATGGTCACTTAGGCGGTTACCTTTTGGCTGCTCTGGGCCAAATATTTTTAAGTCATTTAAGCATGGGATGACAGGGCTAATCGTGCAATACCCAAAGAATAGTACTGAGTTCAGAGCATATTTTTCTAGTCTGAGAGTTTCCTTTTCTCCTCAACTGCAATAAGAAACCATCCTCCACCTTTGGAGTTTGCTTTTGTTACAAGAACCACCCCGGCCTACAGCAACTGGGAGGCAGACACATGGGGGACCAACAGGCATAGCACAGAGTCCAGACTTCTTCCCACTCTTCACTGTATCCTTTTAAGATTAAAAATACATTTATATTATTTAATGTGCAAAATCATTTTGCCCGCATGCATGTGTGCTCACCATGTATGTGTCTCATGCCTAGGAAGTCATAAGTGAGCATCACCTCTCCTGGAACTGGGAGTTAGGGATGGCTCTGAGCCACCATGTGGGTGCCGGGAACTAAACCTGGGTCCTCTGCAAGAGCAGAAAGTGCTTTTAATCACCTGGTCATTTCCCATAACCCCACCCCTACTTTTGGGTTGGCTCGCAGGAAGAACTTTCAAAGTCACTGTATTCAGAAGTCACCTGAGAGACATAAGAAAACATGATTGTAGAGAGGACTCTCAGCCCTGCCATTCTGTTTCTGCAAATAGAAAGTTCTCCCAGCATCGCAGTATACTGGCCAAACCAGGAGGCTGACATCATCATGGCACGGGTAAATAAGTGATGGGTCTTGTTAAAGCATTTGTTGGCTGAGGCGCAAGTACAGACCCTTGATTTTTCATGAATGTGATATAATTTCCCTACTTTAAATGAGATGTTACTGCATTTTAGATTCATATACATGCAACCCAAGCAGGACACAGATCTGTCCAATCCAAGCAGCCACTCACTCTCTGTCTTCATCGACTCACGTCACTGCAAACCACCCATCTTGTTTCCATCACCACAAACTTGTTAGCTCGCAAAGCTGACATAAATGAAGCCATGGCTGCTAGAACTGGCTCCTCTCTCCCGGTATAGTGCAGTTGCTGATGTAGCATGTGTCAGTGGTTTTACTCTCTGCTGTGCCTTGAAGAGTATTGTGCCTTTGCTTCTGGGCTACAATTACACCACAAATGCAGGGTCCTATGGAGACAGGAAAGCACAATCCCAAGGAAAGGCCAACCTTCCCTTTGGGGTGGCTCTGCAGTGCCACACAATGAGGTCCCTGTTAACCACCATGTTTAATCTTCTTGTTGAGGCATCTGCTCTACTAATTTTGCTTTTTTTTTTTTACTTGCAAAGTTTACGTGTCTACTGCTGAGTTCCCGGCATTCTTTGGCTGCTCTGGAAACAAGTCCTGGGATGGACATGGGGTTTTAAAGCATCTCCTCCCAGCATCTCTGGAGTCAATGCTCATCCTTTGATTCTGGCAGCTGCCCAGGATGGCTAACACTCCTCAGAGATGAATTCTGAGGAATTCTGGGAATTCTTCAGGATGCTCTGTCTCTATGGGACCGGGGACTTGACATGCTTTTGTGGTCTTCCGTGAAACCAGATTTCAGTATGAATTCTCTTCTTATCATTATAGTATTTAAAAGACAATTCGCATTGCCAGTTCATGGAAGCATGTACAACACTACAGTCTGGCACACATGTCAAGGAAACGTTAACATGTAGCTGTGGTGCGTGAGAATGGGGACACAGAGGACAGCATACTGACAAACATTTGGCCTTTGTGGTGATCACCTCCAGTGTGGAGACAGAAGGGAGCACTCAAGCGAGCCTCTCATCACTGCCTGTGGGGACCTTAGACACAAAACAGGCAAAGCAGAGCCTAGGGTAGGAATTCAGTACCAAGGACAGTTATTAGTATCCCAGTGACCCATGCTTCCCTGATAGTCACCTGGCAACAGTGGGGACCCCGCAGATCATGTCCAGAGGAGCATCTTTAAACCCGCAAACAGTAGCACTGTCATGTGGAAGGGTACCCCAGTGGCGACTCAGGTTCCTTCACAGGTGAGTGAAGGCCAAGTGTGCCTTACACAGTGTGTGTGGGAGATCCCTCTAGGACTGGTTAAGAGAGTTTGAGGGGAAGAAGACAGGACATTTCAGATTCCAGGACAGAGTGTCTCATGTTTGAAGAGGGCGAGAATGAAGGGGAGATGCCTGCTTGCTTTGTGGAGTCTCGTGGCAAAGGCCACAAAGCACCTTAGGGAGGCAGGGATGGTGGGGCACTAAAACCTGAACAGAAGATAGCTCAATAGTCAAGGCAGAAGTGACCAGGCTTCCAGGTCAGCTGAGAAGTCACACTGCCCCTCACAGGCAGATGTCCTCATTTCTTAGCAGAGCTACCGCATCCCCAAGCACTGTAAGGACACCCAGTCTCACTCAGGGGGTGCTTGTTGCTATACCCAAGGCGGAGGGCAGCATTCAGATGCGTGCTGGGAAGAGCACGGAACCAAGTCAGTGTGAGGCTGCGGAGCCTCTGCTCTGCCTGAAGGGCTTGGGAAGGAAGATGCCTCCTTGACTCCGCCCCATGTCCTGTCACTGGTATTGGGAACAGAACCTTTCCACATGGCTGCACAAGGCAGCCTCTGTAGCTTTGGTCAGCAGAGGAAACTATGGGAACAAGTCCCTTATTCTTGATCCTGCCTGCTGTGACAGGGTGTGGACATGCCTGAAGTCTTGGATGGGAAATCTAACACTAGCCCATCCCTGATTTGTACATAAGGCTGGCAGGTCCCATGCTGACTAAGTCCTGCTGATGTGCAAAAGGATTTAGCTGGTTTGTCTCAGTTTCCCTCAGCTTGCACACATGATCCACTAGCCTTACTGGAGTTCCACCGAGCTTGTACATGTACCCACGACACCCTTAAAAGATGCTCATCTGTGTGCTACAGTGGCATGGTGGCTCAGGACATGAGTGCACCCACCCAGGGTCTGCAGCCCAATGCCATCTTGCTCCTAAGGCACACCGTGGCCCAAAGGCACCACATGGTTTGCTCCCCCCCCCAAAAGAAAGAAAGAAAGAAAGAAAGAAAGAAAGAAAGAAAGAAAGAAAAAGACATCCATCCAATGTAATAACCAATAATATTGCAACTAAGGAGCAACCCTGCCTCTGTACTAAGGAAGCTGCATTTCATTGTAACAATCGTTAATTGTGGCTTTGGGTCAAATGCATTAAGCCTTATTTATATGTACATACTACACATAACATGGAGGGCCTATTGTTTTACCCCACAGGTGACATTAAAGCAATAGGCAGTGGATTCCCTCTTGGCCTGAACATTTGACTACATTTTAACAAACATTTTAGGTTTCAGGATAAATACTTTGTTTTGCCTCCTGGTGTCTCAACTGACAAATGGCTGTCTTTGAAAAGATGTTTATTTGGTGTGTGAAATGTCTTTTAACTGGGGGCGACACGTGGCCTTATCATGAGGCATGATCAGCTGAACAAGACTGGCCAAGCCACGCTTGGTCAACACCATGCTGGCTCCCATAAATGATACACTTGGGGTACATGTTCCTGCTCAGAGGGGGGAGCAGGATGGGCAGCACTGCTTTCGAGAAGCGTCCTCTGATAGTGGCCCTCACAGGTTCTCACATCTATGGGAATTAAAAGCAAGCAAAGGGAATGCCAGGGACAGAGGTTTCTTTTTGACCAGTGCAACACACAGGTCTCTAACAGTAACCTGAAGCCTTCTTCCTGCTTGGCATTAGAAGTGTTCTTTCTGTGCACCTCCTTTGAATTTTAGGGACACCCAGCTCCCTGAAAGGAGTGTTTTGGGTTATAATGAAGGGGGATGAAAGGCACCTTCATGGTGAAGGCAGGCTTGGTATTCACAATCTGTCAAGGTAGCTTTTAAGACCTCCCAGTCTGAGGCAAAAATTCCAAGAATGACCTGCGGAGACCAAAGCATCTAAATTTAGCACAGGTCCCTTCAGGAGCATCCTGGTCCCCATTCAGAGAAATGGAGATGAGGCATGGCCTCAAAGCCCCACAGCTGGCTACTCGCTGCTATCCAGGGCTGAGCATGGGTTAGCACAGGCCAAATCTAGTCAACCCAGAAGAAAAGGAGACCACATAAAACCAGCAGAGGTGGGGCTGGAGTGTGGAGCACCGGCTCAGAGAAGGGGCTGGAGCGTGGAGCACCGGCTCAGAGAGGGGGCTGGAGCGTGGAGCACCGGCTCAGAGAGGGGGCTGGAGCGTGGAGCACCGGCTCAGAGAGGGGACTGGAGCGTGGAGCACCGGCTCAGAGAGGGGGCTGGAGTGCGGAGCACCAGCTCAGCCATGCTTAGATTCCATCCTACGCATTATGAGAAAACACCCGTGAGTACCAGAAAACAAAGCTGGGCTCCAAACATTGAGCTCATAGAATAGACCACTAAGCTGAAACAAGATCATGTCTGTTGAGTTTGTTTAAACATGTTTCACGTAAAGTGACCTCACTTGTTTGTGGCATGAAGGACTGTCTTCAGCAGTGCCTGCTTCTCATGACAAATGAGAACCAGCCAACCACGTCCGCTCAGATTGCCATCGGTAACACACTAGCACGGGGTTTCAAGCCACAACTTAGTTACTTGGAAAACGGTGACCACTTTAGACTTACTTAAAGGCCTCATGGATTCTTATTAATGTCTCTGCTTTTCCCCAAAACAAAAACAAAACAAAATACCCCCCTCCCCGCCCCCAAAAAACAAAACACTTGTCTGGGTTATCTTTCTTGGTCACCTTGACACAGTTAGAGTCATCTGAGAAGAGAGGCCTCCATTGGGGAACTGCCTATTTCAGATTGGTCTGTGGGCCTGTCTGTGGAGGACCGTCTTGATAATTGCTACAGAAAGGTACACTCTAGGCCAGTGCTCCTGGGCTGAATAGAAAAGCTAGCTGGGGGCTAGAGAGATGGCTTAGCAGCTAAAAGTGCTTGCCTCTCTTCCAAAGGACCCAGGTTCTGTTCACAGCATCTCCATCAAGTGTCTCACAACCACCTGTGACACCAGTCCTGCGAGAGCTGACACATTCTGGCCTCTGGGGACATCTGCACATAAGTGCACCACATAAATCCATGCAGGCATATATATATATATATATATATATATATATATATATATATATATATATATATATATATATATGCGCGTGTGCACACACACATAGAAAGAAGGAAGGAAAGGAAGGAAGAAAGGAAGGAGAGGGAGAGAGAGAGAGAGAGAGAGAGAGAGAGAGAGAGAGAGAGAGAGAGAGAGACCTAAACACAAGCAATCCAGTAAGCAGTCTTCTTCCATCATTTCTGCCTCGGGTTCTTATGTGAGTTTCTGTCCTGACTCTTCAGTGACAGAGTGACCAGAACGTGTAAGGCACACAATCCCTCCCCTCCTCTAAGCTCCTTTTTTTTTTCTTTTCTTTTTTTCAGAGCTGGGGACTGAACCCAGGGCCTTGCGCTTGCTAGGCAAGCGCTCTACCACTGAGCTAAATTCCCAACCCCTCTAAGCTCCTTTTGCTTGGAGTGTTTTTCTCAGTGCTGTATCCTATATGAAAAGCATCCTCCGTGCTTAAATACTTTCACAATCTTAATTTAATGCATCTGTTTGCATATTTACCAAGAAACTCCCAATGAGATAGAAGATTTCATTTCCTTGTGCGGTCTTTCCTTTAGAATGGTCTTTCATAATGATGTCTTTATTTAAAAGAAATCAATTCATCAATTTAAAAGTGATTATAATTATCAAATGATTCTTTTTTTTGTTTTTATTTTTTATTAAATAGACTAACTCCAGCTGCAGGCTCAGTCTAATGTGCAGAGCCTGATATATCCCTCTCCTGGCATCATCCTGTGGCTCTCAGCCCCTTCTACATGGACTTTCACACAGAGCCGCTCTGAAGAGAGGCCACCTGCACCCGCTTGTTCTTCTGTGTGAGGAGAGCTGCTCTCCAGCTGTCACTCCACTGACCATAGCTTCTCCATGATGTTTGAGGAGAGGCACTTGTGGCCAGTGCCATAAACGCCAATTTCTCAGGAAGCCATGTTATATTTCTAGGCTGGAGCAGGAGAGCCCATCACCAAGGAGGCAGGGCAAGAGGTGCAAGCAGGATAAAGAAGGAAAAGTCATTGAGGACTAAGAATTGATCACACTACCCTTTTCCTGCACAGGGCTAGTTTTCACTGGTGCTCACCCTGACTTCTGCCTGGGGCTGGACTAGGTTGGCTTTCCTAGAAGTCAGTGGGAGAACATCAGCTGAGTCAGAGGCAAACAGTCTGCAAGTGAGCAGGCTGGTGAGGCAGGGCCAAGGCTAAGGCTGCTCAATAAGGTGAGGGACTGTGTTTACAGCAAACACCTGACCCGTGACAGGCATCCAAGCTCTAAACTATGTGTCACAGAAGCTACTACTCATGACGCAACTTTGAAATTAGTCAGTGTGGAACACATACTTAAAGGAATCAGTAACCTCAGAATTTCAATAACAAGCATTTGAGTGGTTACTACATTGGGTGATTTCAGTCCCAGAGCAACCCGCATTTTCACTTCTTAATTCTTGAGCTTGATTTAGTCAAAAACATAATGGAGACAGCTTCATACATGTTAGAGACATTTTCCTCCAACAACTTTCACTTAGATTATAATATGAATCTTGTTCAGTAAAAACCTACTTACTTACATTCAATGCCACATGAAGCCTGATTGCATGTGTGAATACTGGCATTCAAAACATTCCTACTGCCCATGAACTTCCACCTCCCACTGATTCAGGTCAAGAGAACTTGCAGACCTGTTTTGTCATCGAGACTATTTAGTATGGAACCTGAGGGTTGTACAACCCACTCCTACTCCTGACCCATCAGGAATCCCAGGACAGGCAGAGGGTGGATGGTAGCCTGAGAACAGGCATTGAACACCTACTGGGCAGCACTGCCTGAGTATGCAAATCCTCACAGCATACCATGCCAACCCTGTAGAAAAGCTATGATAAACACTAGAAGGAGTGAGCTCTGAGCATGTACTATTTCTACATATAATGCAGTTAACTGTACACTCATAATTTAACGTTAAGCAATGAATGCATCTGGTAATAGGTTCACAAAATTCTCGTTAACACAAAATTGGGGTGGGGCACCAGCCTCCTATTGCTCAACCCCTTTAGGCACAAGGAGGTTAGAGGTACAGAAGGGTGGAAGCTACCAATGGCAAAGCTTGTCATTCCTGGCCGAATTCATTCTTTCACAGTTGGCTATCCCAAGGGAGAGTGAAACCCATCCTCCTCAGATGTACACCTCAGTGCAAAGAGACTTGTGTGCCATGCACTCCGCTTAAAGCAACGAAGACATTGGCTTTCAGTGATTTCATCCACTGCACAGGAGTCACTGACATATGTACCTAACTGTTTCTAAACACATCCTCACCCATCTTTCTATGTCTGTAGGTTCTATACTGATTGCCCTTTTCAGCAGCAGTCTAGCTGGTTTGTGTATATTTGTTTTAACAGTCTAGTGGCATTGTTAACAAGAATGGAAACAGAAATAGAATCTGGATGCTTTGCCAATATGCTCCCATTCTAAACTACTCAGATTGAGAAGGGCGAGGATGAGAAAAACTTTGGTGTTAAAGACAAAATGACTGAAGCATTTACACTAGGTAATATTTAAACCCACCATGTATATAATCACCAATCCAATGAAATGTACAGAAAACCTCTGTGAAGAAAACGATCAATTCTAGAGAAAAATTAACACTTCAAAAGAGAAGGCAACATAACACACTCGGAGATGATATGATGACTTGAGTATTCCTCAAGCCAACCTACTGTGTCCATCAAATCTTAATTAAAGAAAAAAATTACTTCAGGGCTGGAGAGATGGAAAGAGTGCATGCTGCTCTTGCAGAAGGCCTGGGTTTGGTTTCCAGAACCCATGTTGGGTGAGCATAAGCACCCCTGGGACTCCAAGGGATCTAACGCCTTCTTCTGGCCACCACAGGTACTGCACTCACATAGCAGCACCCCCTTCCTCTTCCCCCACAACCAAACATATATAAAGTAAACCTAGAAGAACTGTTATTATGGGATATGATATCGAATTTGCAATGTTTACGTTATTGGTAAAATCTGGCAGAAAGCAGTGACAACAATGAAGCAAAGGCAAGCCGGTGGGTAGAGAGACTTCAGCCTCACACACAGCAAAGGGCTCGCTCGTGAACTGCACAGATCAATAAATGAAAGCTAATTTGGGAACAGGGATGAATGACCTGTACAAGAATGAATATGATAACCACAAGACTATGTGTTCAGTGTCTTAGTCATCCACAGAAATGCAGAACAAAGCTCCAGCGATGAGAAGATCAAAACCACAAAGAACTAAGGCCAGAAAGCTTACGGCACCAAACGCAGGCATCGTAGAGCCACAAGGACCATCAGGTGCTGCTGAGGCTAGGAGCTCAGTGCTTTAGTCATCTAAAGCGCTAGTGCTATCGGAGCTGTGTGAGCTAGGAAGAGGAAGTGGGTCCTTGGGGGGCATGCCCTCAGAGGGGATATTTTGTCCCCAGCTCTTTGATGCTCCCAAAAGGTGAGCAGCTGCACTCCCACAACAAACTCCTGACCGTAACCTGTGGCCCCAACACAAACACCATGGGCTGACTCCTCTGAGTCCATGTGCACCTTCCTTCCTCAGCTTTTATGTAACTTAGGATTTCTGTCACGGCGATGTAAAGCTGACTGTGTAGTCAGTTTCTAACTGTGTGCATTCTATGGTAAAGGGTCTGTCTGTCCAGAAGTCCCACCCATTACAGAAACTGACGTCTTTGCAGCTGGGAATACAGCTTGGTTGACAGAGTGTTTGCCTTGCACGCAGCCCTGGGTTTCATCCACAGTTCCATAAAGAAAAGAAAAGAAAAGCCCCAAACAAAACAGTGTTCTTCCTCCTTTTCTCGTTCAAGGCCCTCCTTCCCATTCCTTCTCATCTCAAGTGATATCATTATCTTGGCTTTACTGTCTTTCCCTGCTTCAGTCTTGGTAACAACTGTTCATCCAAGTCATACAAGATCTGTGCAGTGGGGATGACTATAGAGACAAGCCGCTGTGTCTTTGCAGTAGACATAGATAAGAGGTATGAGTGCTTATGTAGCCTTTAGAAACATCATTCTGACAACACCAACTTCTCAACTCCCGGGCTTTCCCTGCTATCTCCTACTCCACAGTTTCTGCCTGCACCGGTGCCCCCCAAATCAACAGTCATCATTTGCTTAGCCTATACATATACCTAAAGCACCTTTGTAACATTACCAAAAGCCATCATTAGAACACCTGTAATTTCCTTCCCTTTAATTATACATAATGCAATGTCTAAAAAGTTACTTGCAGGATTCAAAAGATGGCTCACTGGGAAAACACTTTATGTCAGGCCGGATGCTCCAAGTTTGATCCCTGGAATTAACATGGTGGAAAGAGAGAAGCAACTCCCTCTTGTTGACTTCTGATCTCCACAGGGCATGCCATGGCATACACATGCATGTGACTGTGGGAGCATGCATGTAAGCATGTGCGCGCGCACACACACACACATACATGCTTGCACACACATGCACAGTGTAAAGTAACAGTTTAAGGGATTTACTTTTATAAGCATATATGTGTCTAAATGTATGTATGTGCACATGTATGTCAGTGCCCATGAAGGCCAGAAGAGGGCATTGGATCTCTGGGAGCTTGAGTTACAGGAAACTGTGGGTTACTTATGTGGGTGCTGGAAACCAAATTCAGGTCATCTGTAAGAGTGGTGAACAGCCTTAACCACTGAGCCCTCTTCCCTCAAACGGAAGTCTAGGTCACTTGCATTTTATTCCTTCCTTTGTACAGCTATGTTCATCTGGCAAACACATGACAGCCCAGGTGTGGTGGTAGACACCCACAATACCAGTAGTGGGGAGGCTGAGGCAGGGAGTTTGAGCTCAGCCTGGGTTACGATCAGTTCCAGGCTAGCCAGGGCGAAGAAGTAAGACTCTGTGTCAAACAACCTAACTAACCATCATATCAAACCACCCTTGTCTTCCTGGGTGTAAACTTGACTCTGTTGATGTATGCCATACTATTAAGAAGCTGCTGCAATCTGATCACTTCTGTTTTATTGTAACAGTCTGCACTGGTATTCGCAATGCTACCATGTAAGATGAGTACTTATTTCAATGTGTAGCATTCTTCTTAGGCTTAAGTTTCAATGGTACACATTACACACAGTCCATAAAATTACTAGTTTCTCTTTGTGTGTGTGTTTAAACAATTCATGCCCCATCACGACTTTTTGTCCAACAGGTTTAATAAAATTCCCTTATGAAAACAATTGGGCCCAGACCATTTTGTAAGGTAGTTCCTTGAAAATGTTCTCCATTTCTCGCACGTAAATTGGTTTATTCAAGTTTGTTGTCTCTACTGGGGTTAATTTTAGTAAAACTGATTCTTTCCTAATTATGCACTTCAAATGTGTTTCAATATTTATTTGCAAATTAGTCTCTTGTGCTTTTCAAACCTTCTTCTGTATCCTATTTATTTCCTTGTTATTATTCTTGTTTTGTATATTTGTGTTTTTTTTCTTCCTGGAATAAAGTGGCTAATAATTTGCCCCTTTTCCCAAGAAAACTGGATTTTGCTTTATTGATTTAATAAATGACTTTTCCCTTCTTCACTTCAGCTGGGCTCCTGTTCCTGGCATCATACCTTCCCAGACAACTGACATCTCCTCCCCACCATGACGGAAGATGGGCCCCCTGAACTGTGAACCAGACCGCTCTGCTCTCCCTCTTTTAAACTTTCTTCTTCTCAGGTGTTTGGTCATAGCAGTGAGAAAAGCACCTAATTCAGTACTCAAAGGGTTCAGGTGACATCTGACTGCAAGGAGTCTCACTAGTGTGTGCCCTGGGTGCTGGAAACACTCCAACAGGAGTGCTGGAAAGGAGACGTCTGTCAGCCCTGAGACTGAAGCTTAGAACCTGGTAACCGTGAATGTGAGAGAGGCGGAAGTCATGCGTGTCAGCTCTCAGAAGACTGCAGATGTTAGAATATGCTGTGGCCTCCACATGAAGTGACCCCACCCCCAAAGGTCATGTCCCAAGGGTTTTAGTTTCTGGTAATGATACTTCTGAGGGTCTGATAGCTTCATGGATGGCTCAATTCATACTGAACGTGCCATGAGGAGGTGGTGCTGGATGGAGGATGGAGATCATGCCGGCCTGGTCTCTCTTTCGCTCTCTGCTTCCTCTGCACCATTAGGTGAGCAGTTTTGTTCTATGATGCTCTCCCTCCAGGATGCCTGTGCTGCCCCTCACTACATGTCTAAAACACTGGAGGCCGGCAGCCATGGACTGAGACCTCTGAAGTCACAGCTCCACGTAAATCTTTCTCCCTCGGTTTTTCTTCACAGACTCTTTACCAGGGGAAGAGCTGAGAGAGAACGGAAAGCAAACAGAAATCTCACATAAATGACTGTTCACTTTATTACTCTGTTTCTTGTTGCTGTGACAAAACGTCATTGACCAAGAGTGACTTATGGAATAAAAAGTTAATTGGGGCTCATGGTTCTAGAAGGAGAATCCACAATGGTGGGAGGCCCGGCAGAAGCTGCTGACCACATCATCTACAGCAAACAAGAAACAAAGCAAGTGAACTACAAGTGGCATGAGGTTCTGACCTCTCAAATCCCGCCCCCCATGATGCACTTCCTCTAGCCAGGCTCCACCTCCTGAAGGTTCTATAACACCCTCTACCAGCGACACCAACTCAGGGACAGAGTGTTCAAATGCATCAGCCCGTGGAGGTCATGTCTCATTCCAACCACCGCACCATTCACTGTTAGAAGTCAAGAAATGAAGGCCCACAGTAGTCCTTCACTCTGCAGGCAATGAAAAGGGACATGGTCTCCAATGCCGGTGGTCATGATGTCACAAAGGCCAGGGAGGACACTGTAGGGGGAGGCAGACCTAATGCCCTTCACCTTGATTGTGTCTGTGTTCACATTTTACACACACACACACACCACACACACACACACACACACACACACACACACACACATTTTCCCATTATTCAGTTTGAAGGAGTCTCTTTCAGTAGGACCTCAGCTTATACTTTTTAAAAAGTTTGCTTAATGGCTAAGTGACTGACACTACAACAATTTTACAACTTTCTTCAAGTATAGTTCTATTTCACAAAAGCTTTCATGGCAACACTAATGGGGTGTTTCCTGTCTAAACTTCAAAATTTCATACAGTCCTTCACAGTTAACACTGTGAATTCACATCACAATACTGATTGATGTCGCTCGTGCGCGCATGTAGGATGTGCAACTGCTAGGCGTGTCCTCAAGGACATGTGTCATATCCTCCAGGCTCTTGGGAGAGCATGATTCAGCTGGACACCTGGCCATGCTATAGATCTGGGGATACCCAACCATGCTGTAGATCTGGGGTCACGTCTGTGCCCTTCCCAGGTAGATGCCTTTCTAAAGGAAAAGTGAGCAAAGGTGACCCCCTGCCGTGGATGGAGATCACCACAGAAAAGGTGTCATTCTTGCAATGTCAAGACTTCCAGAGCACAGTGATGAGACATCAGATACGAAGGCCAAAGACAGAGCCTCAGCTCACAGCAGAATCCTATATAAAGATGGGGAATCCATGAGGCTGAAGCTAGGGAGCCCATAGGGGATAAGGAGCATCCCCTGGCAGTGTGGGAAGTAAAGAGAAGTCAGCCTGCTGAGCAGGTCCCCAGCGGCTAAGGATGCTGGTCAGCAGAGGTGCAACAGCAGCCAGCCAACTGAATAAACAAATGATCGCACCGACATATGGAACTGCTCTCATCTCACTCAACCAAACTTACTTTCATTAGGGGTAATTTCTTCCAGGACATGTCAACTCCCTGTAACCTTCCAGGGAGTAGGGAGGTCCCCTTTCCTGATAGCAAGCCAGATCCATGTCTCAAAACTCTCCACTGGGCATTTGAATATACAAAACCACATCTATTAATGCAAAGAACATGGACTTTCCAAGCACTGGGTTAGAAATCTTACCCAATTACGATCAAGAAAGTTTCTAATGACATCGGTAAGCGGTACATCCCAGCCGCGTGGGAGTCACCATCAGCATTCAGTAACGGTTCTGGGGCTGATCATGGCTTACCATATCATAGGTGGAAAGGATCTATGTCTGTGATGGTGGGGAGGCAGGGGAGGCTGTATTCCCCGACTGGGTGGTGGCAGAGCTAGGCTCTAGGGAAGTCTCTCACTCCCACGCCTTCGGGGCTCAGTCACCTGTAGTTGCTCTCTTGTTAGAAGAGCCAGGTGCCGGTCTTCCGCTGAGGTTTTTAAGTAGGGTTTCATAAAAGGGAGGGAAACGCCACAATCAGATCTTCAAAAAATTGAAACAAAACACAGACCAAAAGCAGAAAGGAAACACTGTAATAGGGCCGGAGAGATCACTTTTTGGTGTTGAAAGACCCCGAGAGATTTGATGATCTTTAGGACATGAGGAAGAAAAATCTTACCAATTTCAACACTACATTAAATATACTTTACAAGAATTCTCCGAACCAAAGAAAATAGTGCAGAGATGCCAATTAGGGAAGGTCATTACGGCTTTTCATTCCTGGGAGGTTCCAAATCCAGAGAGTGGGAACCTCCTCCATTCTCAGTCACCATGACAACCAGCACTTCAAGAAATCAGGCCAAACTGAAGGTCAGCAGGAAGACTTTGCATACAAGGTGTCCTCACAGGACTGGAGAGGTCAAGTCCTTTCTGAGCCTCTGGTCTCTCTGCCTCTCCTCTTGCCTCATGATTCAGGCTCTTGGCTTTTGTTTGAATTTTACATGTTGATCTTACCTTTCTGCTACTGACCCCCCTAAAAGATTATTTGGCACTGCCAGAGTTGGAGTACTTCCATTTGTGGGGGCCCCTTAGGTTCTCATTAGATATATAAGTTAATTAAACAAGCGGGTAGCTCCCTGATATTTTACAAAAAGTTATCCCAGGCACACGTTCCTCAAATTTGAATGGAATCTCTTTGGTGAGAGTATTAATTAGTTTCCTATTGCTGACCAGGGCAAATTATAGATGGGTTTATTTATATTGGAGGGTTAAAGTTCACCATGGCAGAGCAGAAGCAGCAGGCAGCAGGCAGCAGGCAGCAAGCATGGTCGTGGAGCAGCAGCAGCTCATATCTTGAGCTGCAGGCATGAAGCAGATAGAGCAAAGTAGAAACGGTGTAAATACTCAAAGTCCACCTCCAGTGGGCGACATACTTCCTCTGACAAAGCCACAGCTCTTCCACAAACAGTGCCACCAACTGGAGACCAAAAGGCCCAAGACTATGGGGGACACATCGTTCCAACTGCCCTACTAAGTAAAAAGGTCCCGATGGCTTGCAGCACAGAGCCAGCATGTGTGTCCCCAAATAAAATCTGATAGTTCATGGAAGCCTCTGTGGGTACACAGACATCAAAACCTGGCAGCAACCCCCTCGTTTGATTCACAAAGCTCCTCTAATGGCGCTAGATGGTTTGGAGAATGAAACTCACCATGACTACTGTTTTAGGCTGCAAGTTCTTTTTGGTGGCTGGGGAACCATGTTCCAGAGTGTGTCCATGGAGTGTGAGGGTTAACTTTTGCCTGCATTCTAAGAGCTGTGAAAAGGGAATGACACTGGGCACTGCTATAGGGATCCTTTCCTGGCCTGCAGAAGGCAGGTTACTAAGCCACAGAGGAGACTGGCAGACTGTCAGGGTCAATCTATGCCTATCCATTGTGGCTGATAGGGGCACATGATGGTCAATAACACTGGACCTTGATGCCTGTGTGCTAGGGATACAAGGGAACACATAGCATCTCCCAGATCACATCCTGTGAGGGACTGTGGGGCCATGGAACCCTCGAGAGCCTCATCTTAGCTATCACTATCCAACAGAAGCTGACTTTCATGCTCAAGAGGCTCACACAGCTCCTACCTGCCTTGCCTCTCTAGGAGGCCTCCCAACTGTATGGTTCCAGAGCCTTCTACCCGGTCGTATGAACCCCATCTTTTTGCCTCAGTTGGGTCTTTGTTTCTCCATTTGAGGTTTAGGATGCTGGTCAGAGGAATAAGCCCAGGGACTGATGTGAAGGAATTTGTATGTTTAGTACACTAGCAAGAGAACATGGCAAAGACAGAAGCTATACTCTCAAGCTCCCCTCCAGGCGCAGCAAGCTTCTAAGGTATTGGAAGTGCTCAGGGGCTGCCTGGCTCCAGTGCAAGGCTCCAGGTTCCTATGTAGGTGTGTTCCCCTGGCTATACCCTGCTTCCTCAATGCCTCCCCAGTTGCCTCCTTGAGGTGCATCTTAATGATCTCTTCTTAAAAGGTGGGTGATTTTGCTGAGCCCCTAGGCACTAAACAAAGGGTGGTTGAACTACTGTCTCTCACTTGTCAGTCCAGTTACCAGAAACCATGAAGTGCAGACCCGGCCTTTGGGAGAGAACCGGGACAGAAGGATAGCATCCTCTCCACAGAACAGATGTGTGTCCTACCTCACCCCACAGGTAATGTTCTTTGCTCCTCTTCAGCAGTCCTTCCTGCTCACATCCTCCACACCTTAGCATCTCTGCTCTGCACCTCCAGACTACGGGCCAGAGTGATGCAGGAAATACTTCAGGACACCATGACTGGCGATCATATTGCTTGGCTTTCCTTGTTTGCCAGAGATATCTCTTAGTATACAAGGTTTCTTCTTTCTTTTTCCAGACAGGTCTCACTTTGGCCATTTCACCATGTCTCAAGCCTCCTGAGTGCTGGGATTATAGGCATGGGCCCCAACACTTAAACACACAGTTCACTTTTATAAGCAGTCTGGAGTTTGTGAGTTGTGTCAGAATTGAGGGCCTTCAGTAGGGTCACTTCAATCATCTCTGCACATCACTTGGAAGTGGCTGGCCTTGCTGTGTGTCCTTCTCAGGTGGGCCGTATACTTGACCTACTTTAGATGTCTCTGTGATTTATGGAGGTATTCCTTGAAAGTGACTGTACATAAGCACCCCAACTATAGGACTTAGTTGGGAAGGTTTTAGGGTGGGAGTCGGAGTCAAACGCTTTACAAATCCAGTCTTTTCAACTCAAGTAGGGCCTGGCCGTACTCAAGAGACAAAACTAGAAACCACCAACTTGCAAATATAAAGGCGAGAGTTTAAGGATGTAGTTCTCCAGCTCTTTAGGGATCAGCTTCTCAGTGCAACAATGACCACCAGAGAGCAGGTCCCCTGAGAGATAGGACAGTGCCCGCCACTTCCTCAGCACAAAGCTCTTCAAGTGTGACAGGGATCTGGCAGACGTGACGATGGAGAGCAGTATATCACAATCTATCAGTGGACTGCCGCGTGGCCACATGGCTGAGGACACGTGTGATCCAATGGTACCTGGCAATCCAGCCCCCACCCTCGGAGAAGCAACTTAAGGATTGCTGACAGCACTTCTTGCTCAGTGCGTGCTTGACAAAGACTCAGAAATCATCAGGTCAGGCTATAAGCTGTGGAAGGCACTGGAATATTTAGGAAGACAGGCTGATAAATATGTGTCAGACACCTAACATCCCTCAGATACCCCACACTGAAGGTAGTTGCTTCTGGGAGCCAGTGCACCAATATCCTCCAGACTAAGATTTCTCGAAGACAGGATTCTCTCTTTTCTTTGCTTTTTCTTTTCTTTTGCTGTCCTTGTCCTTGGGAAGAGGCAATCGAAGTCACCCAAGGACATATACATGGTCTCTCAGTGGGAACATGTCCTTCTCTCTTTGCCTCCTGAAAATGAGGGCCAGCTGTGCAGCCTCTGTTGTGGTGTGGTGACAAACAAAACTGATTCCCATGGCATCTTCTCTTAGGTCAGCAAGTGCCTCCCAAGGTGTCAGAGTCCCTGGGGACTGCACTCATTTTGTCCTTGGAGCCCTTTCCTCTGAAGTGTACTAGAGCTCCTCAGTCTTTAGTGAGACCCCAAGCTTCACAGTCCTGAGACTCTCAGCCAGGCTCAATAGCAGAGGTTTCCTAGATAGACTGATTCTGGCTCTGGAAAAGAGATGCAAGGGCTAAGAGCTGACAGGCAGACATGTGTCTCTCCTGCGGTTATCCATCCTGACGTATGGTCCACACAGGATGCTCACTGGCCATTCCTAGAAACTATCCACTAGTCTGAGTTGCACCATTGGCTTCCTCAGGATGTCCTTTCACATTCAACACTGATAACTGTCACTGGTATAAAGAGAATGACACTGCTCTACACTCAAACCATGTCATCACTCATCTCCAGGGAACACCTTGTGGGTTTGCTGAAGTCACTCAGCAGACATACAGTTGGGTCTGGGATTGGTGTGCTTAGACACTGGATTCTATATCTTTTTCACTTTTATTTTGATCATGGATCTCAAACCGTGGAATTCACACACAGCAGGGTAATTCCTTTCATTTGATGGGTGAATTTTGTCTTTAATCAAGCTATGTTCTAAATGAGAAACATCTGGGGAAACAATCCAAAGGAATGGGGAGGGGGATGAAAGTCCTTCCTAACTTAAATGCCAATAGGAATCCTACATGTGATGATTTCCCCTCATATCAGTCCAGATTCGACATGACTTGTGATATCATTCAGCCTGAGAAAACGCAGGTGGACAGCACTGGTCTGAAGATGGTTATTTTGTTCACCATAGTTAAAACCACTTATATTTTGCTATCCCATAGCACAATTTTAAAAAATGCTTTGGGGGCAAAAAAGTACTTTTTTTTAAAGTAGTTTTTTGTAGAGTCAAATGACCTTTAAAAAATTCCCTCATTTTAGTTCTTCCTTTAATGAACATACTGACCACCAGAGACCACCATGACGCTAATTAACATGGAGAAAACACAATGCTGTAGGGCTCTGAGGTATGAGCATCTGAGGGCAGAGTAGGCTCTGAGGACTTAGCTATCCTTAGGGAGGACCCTCTCAGGCTGAGGAATAGAGGGCTCAGATCCTAGGGTATCTGTACAGCTGTGTGGGGTCCAGGCTCAGGGAAGAGGACCCTCTCAGGCTGAGGAATAGAGGGCTCAGATCCTAGGGTATCTGTACAGCTGTGTGGGGTCCAGCCTCAGGGAAGAGGACCCTCTCAGGCTGAGGAACACAGGGCTCAGATCCTAGGGTATCTGTACAGCTGTGTGGGGTCCAGCCTCAGGGAAGAGCTGAGGAATGCCTGCTGGCAGAGCCATCCAAGCAGTGCTGAGAGAAGCGAACACAATGGCAGGCAGAGAGGGGCATTGAGGCACCAAGCAGGAAGAGATAGGGTGTACATATGGGTTTGGGGAGTAGGTCTTGGTACTGTCCCCTCCTCAGCAGAGGACACACAGAACTAGAGGCTATAATCGACTGCAATGTGAACAGAGGTCCTGGGCATGACACAGAAGAGGCCACAGCAGGCAGGGGCTCCTAGCAGAAAGCAAGTTCTCTAGACACTTGCACAAACCATTTTTGTGTTATTTCCAGGCACACAGAAAGGTCAATGCCCTTTCTCTAGCTGTCCCCCAAGGGATCCCCACAAACACAGAAATCGGGGATCTGGGTCTTTCTCAGCATGCTATGTGTGGAAGGCTGTTTTACAGGAGGAATCCAAATCCTTCAAGATGGCTGCAAGAAGGCTGGTCCTTGCACTGTGTGGAATCCCCTTAGGAGGTAGGACACCAGAGGCCAGTGGAAAATGCTGACTGTCTTACTTACATCATTTCTCAGGCAGTAACTGGCAGTGCCCTCCCTCTTAAAGGAGTAATGGGGACCAGTAGTCAGAGGTAGGATTTTCTTCGTTCACCACACTTAGGAGACACAGCACGCTAGCACTGTTCTAGGTGGCTGCTGGAGTCTCTGAGATGTCCTATGAAGGGTGCTACACTTGCATGTTGGCCTGCTTTTACCAGCCTGACTGAGATAGGAGCACAGTGGCGGTGTGTCCAGAAACACCGGAGTTACAGGGGCAGCTGGCTTGCATTCAGGGCCGATAGGAACCCATGCAAGCACAATGCTGTGGACAGACATCACAGGGAACGGCCATGCTGGCTGAGCCAGTCTACCGCCGGTCCTCGGATCACTCTCGTACAATTATCTTTGACCCTTACCTAATACCGTATTCTCGTTTCTGTTGCTGTGACAAGCAACCATGACTAAAAGCAAGTTGGGGGAAGAAAGGATTTATTTTAGCTTGCAGGATTTATTGTAGTCTACGATCAAGGGGAACCAAGGCAGGAACTCAAGACAGGAGTTTGAGGCAGAAACCAGAGGCATGCAGCTTGCTGGCTTGTCTCCCTTGGCTTTCTCAGCCACCTGTCATATACAGCACATGTCAGCCTCCCCTCAGCCCATCAATCAGCAATT